>NC_056745.1:1039211319-1039336319 GCF_019279795.1 Protopterus annectens | reverse complement strand
GTGAGACCACCAGTGTCCACACCTCCAACAGAGGCTGATAAAGTGGTAATTTTAGAAAAAAAGGGTTAGATGCTATCAAAAAGCCTTAATCAGGGTCACAGCTGTCAGAAGGAGTTACTTTAGGAAAGAAATTGTTGATATCTGTAAATCTAAATCTGAGATACTGTTGTTAAAGTACTGCACTTCCAGTAGGAAAACAGTGGATGATTACTGAATTTATGGAGGAACAGCTCTCTGACACCAGTTCACAAACTTAAGGGTGGCAGCACAAGAGGCTCCTAAACCTCAAGGATAAAGAGAGTTAATGTACTGCAAAAATTACTTTACTGAACTTCTAAAGAGTGGCTAGGAGTAGTAGTGATGTAATATTTGGTAGTCCCAAGGGTTTAACATTTGGCACTTCTAGCCATAGCCAATCACTTCTAACCATGTCCCATAACATTACGTTTTCAGGCTGTACAGACATAACACATGCATAAGCTATCTTACGCAATTTGTCTTGGTCAGGCATTGCAAGAGACATACAAGGGTACTGGAAAGTTTGTAAACAGTGTCAAAATGTTAATACAGGAGGTAAAGCCAGCACATACCCAGGTGTTATATACCATGTAGGCATTGGGATCCAACAGTCAAAAAGGCAGGGTTAGACAATGAGGGTAAACAAATTACAGGCAAAAATGGCAGAGTTCTAGCCCATTAACCCATCACCAAAACTCACATGGTCTTTCAAAACAAGAAACTGAGACAACAGACGTATATTTTACCTCATTTCTTTAGGGTTTTTCAACATGACTTTCATGAGTGTAGGATAGATGAACTTGTATGAAGAAGACTATTATAAACTTGGCAAAAGGTATTTTCTTTTTCAAAAGGTAAATGCATGCTGTATCAAACTAAAATGTATGACAATAACTGTTTAAAAGATACAAGTAAAAGAAGCAGTAAAATGTAATATGCGAAAGAAAATGTGTACAATGGTAAATTAGTACGTTTGCCGCACTGTAAATGTACTGCAGTTCAAAACTGAAGCTAAACCTTTCCACCACAAATGTGCACTAAGTCTTGCGCTTGAAGATTTTGCCTAGATTATATGATGATGATGCTTTATTTCACAGTAGCTTGTTGAGACTGCGCGGAAGTATTTAACTGTGGAAATGGGAAGGCATCTTCTAAAATTCAAGCTAAAGCTACAGGAAATGTTATTTGGGGACTTACAAGAAGAAACTGATTACTTAAAGTGAATTAAAAGTTACAGGAGTTGCTGCTTTGCCTACAGGATAAATCCCCTGGAGACAGAGGCAGCACAATGGTGCAGCAGATAGTGTTGTCTTCTCACAGCAAGAGGTTCCCTGGTTTGATCACTGGCTGGGGTGCCTTTTGTGTGGAGTCTGCATGTCCTCCCTTTGTTTGTGTGTTTCCTTAGCATGTTTCAGTTTCCTCCCACATTCCAAAGACATGCAGTAAGTGGAATGGATGCTCTAAATTGGCCATATGTGTGGTGTAGAAGAATTCCCATGACAGAGCTAGCCACCTGGCAGTGTAAACCTTGGCTCTATATGATTGTTACTGTTGAAGTGACACCCTGACTCCATGTGCAAAAATGGGAAAAAGGGCTTGTGGTTGGATGGATGGACAGAGTTCAAGCTGTACTATGCCATCTGCAAAGACTCTGGAAATTTCGCTATGGACTTAAAAGTTCAAAAAAGTAAGGGCACAGTACATCTTTGGCCAGAAGCAGGTAGGTTCTAGTTCAGCTGTAGATATATTTTTTCTGAACATGTTCTCTATTTTAATTCCTTGTGTAAGTGACTAGTTCAGATGTAGACAAATTTTTTTTTGAACATATTTGTCTGTTTTAGTTTTCATTCCCTGTAAGGTCCAATATTGTCTGGACATTTACTTGAAAATAAATGCTGTAACTTCATATCAGATAAAATTGTATTAACTAATAGTAAAATGTTTGCGTCAGATGTTTTACTTATTAGCTTAAAGGTTTATGCATTTTCTAGTATCTGCAACTGTGTAGTGTCCTCCCTATAAAGGTGACCATTTACAGTTAATTGCTACCATTTAAGTATTTAAAGTTTGCTTTACTTTAATGGTAAACAGTAAAGTGTTCTCTGTTTTATTAGCTTTTGGTTAACTTGTGGCAGCATTGTGTACATTTGGGAAGGAAGGGAGGGAGGGTTTGGTGCTGGAGAGTTCCATTTACCCTAATTCTGGAAAATAGTTTGTGCATGTATGCAAAATACTTTTGATCAGGTTTTAATTAGTATTGGCAAGGTTACACTGGTAAGCAATGGGATCCTTCTGAGAAAGGTGAAATCCTAAGAGCCTGTGAACTGTAAATTTGCAGTGTGGGGCTTATTTGGGTATATTAGGTGCTAGGTATTATCTAAGTTATCAGTGCGCATTCACCATATTCCTTTAAGGCCACCTGCCCTCTACATATGATGTGGTACTAGTGGGTAGGATTCAAGCTCTATACAGCTGGTTCCATCAGACCACAAATATTAATTGTATATGTGTGGCAGATAAAACCTGTGTCCCCTGTCCATAAAACAACAATAAAGAGCAGACAATATACATACTATATAAAGGATAATTACTTTATGTGCAACATGTCAAGCCAATCAGGGCTGTGCTAGGGAAAATGAGAGTGGGAATGGTAACGAAAATGAAACTGCTAATTTAGATCTATTGCAGTGGCAAGTATGCAACTTACATCCTTGGTATTGTCAGTTCCCAACTTCACTACTTAGTACAGAGTCCTGAGCTCAAACTCATGGGTGGGTCCTCATCACAAAATACCCTTTACTATGGTGGCACCAATGGAAGACCTGGTTTTGGAGATCACAGTCAGGTTATAGGGTTTTGTAAAAGAAAAAAAAAGACAAATTCTTGTAAGAAGGTGGTAAAAGAATAAATAAAACCATTTGAGATAATATAAGAAACTGTTATGGAAATATTGTCATGTGTCCCTAGTAGCACCAGAAAAAAAAAAAAACAGCAAGTTAACCAATGCCAACAGTTATAGGTTCATACTAGGCTATCTGCCCTGGGGCATTTATAAGCCTAGCCCGATTGTGTTTGGCTTACGCCACCCCTTGATTTGAGTATACTGTGCCCTTTTTAAAGTTTAGTTTACTGTGCCTCTGTCTAATAGTGACACGGAAGTAATCCCCGGGACAAACCTACGATCCCCCATCCACTCATCAAGATTCTTCTTGAAGAGAGTCAGTGAGGTGCTCTGCCTAACATGAATTGGAATTCTATTCCAGAGCAAAGGGAGCCTCTGGGATATGAATCTGTCCCTCCAGCATGTTCTATTTATTTCTGTGCTGAGGTTCAAGTCCCTCGAGCGCATGGCTCTATGGGATTTAGATTTACTGAGGTGGAGCATGTCCATTAATTCTGGGTTGGACATATCTTTATATGTCAGGCATAGATCGCCTCAAAGTAGGCGGTATGCAACTGAGTAGAGCTGGAGTTTTTTTAACCGAGCAGCATATGGCATCTGTTTGAGTCCCTTGATCCTCCTGGTGAGGTACTTTTGGGGTCTTTCTAATTGCTGCAGGTGTCGGGTAAGGTACATCCCAAAGGGGTCATTGTAATCTATGATGGGCCTGATGAGGGATGAATAAAGGGGCACGATTACCTCTCTTGATCTAGATGTGAATCCTTTCATGATGAGGTGGGCTATGTAGAAGGTCTTTCTAACCACTTTGGCAATGTGGTTGTCAAAGGAGAGATTGCTATCAACTTGGGTCCCCAGATCCCCAATTACTTTCTCTGTACTTAATGGGTTACCACCTATGTGGTAATTTGTGGGCACATTGTTTTTGCCAAAGGGTATGACTATACACTTTTTGGCATTTAGCTTTAGACCATGGCTCTGGCACCAGTTATCCGTCTCTGCGAGACCTTTTTGAAGGATGTTTGTGTCAGCTGGAGAGTCGATTATGGTGCCCAGTTTGCAGTAATCTGCGAACTTGGTGAGCCATAGTCCTCCCACATTGGCCTGTACCTCAGAAAAGTAAATACTGAACAAGAGAGGTTCCAGGACAGAACCTTGTGGGATGCCACTTGTGACCGGTTTTGAGTCTGACATGGCTCCAGCAACTCTGACTCTGTGGGTTCTGTCTTTGAGCCAGTTTGCGACCCATCTTGTGATATAGGGGTTTATATTTAGGCTGAATAGCTTATCTATGATGCCCGAGTGGGGTATTGTGTCAAATGCCTTTGCGAGGTCCAGATAGGCTGTGTGGACTACCTTCCCTTCATCTATGGCCTTGGTGACTGTTTCGAAGAAGTCGACCACGTTCAAAAGGCAGGATCTGCCCTTGACAAAGCCAAATTGGGTAGGATCTAGTGTCTGTAGGTCCCCAATGTCTTTGTTTATGAGTTCCATGATGATCCTCTCCATAGCCTTGCAGACTAGGCTAGTCAGGCTTATGGGGCGATAGTTTCCAGGGTCCGCAGAGGCGCCACCTTTGTGGACTGGGACCACTGTTGCTGTACGCCATTCTTTGGGCACATATCCTGTAGTGAGGCTGAGATTGTACAGCAGTTTTACTTGAGGGATTAGTTCTTCTTGGAGTTCATGTAGGACGCAACTCGGGACGCCATCTGGTCCCATGGAAGCAGTGTTTTTTGCTTTGGAGAGGGCGGCCTTCACCTGAGCGTCAGAGATGTTTGGGAGGCTGCACTCTGCCGGGATAGATACTTGCTCTTTTGGGGGGGTGGAGACGTTTGCACTGAACCTGTCTGCCAGGATATTGGCGATGTCTGTGGGTTCAGTGTATTTTTTGTCGCTTAGAATCAACTCAGAACAAGTCTGGGAGTTGCATCCCAGGTTCCTAACATAACTGAAAAAAGCCTTATGATTGCCTTTAGTGTCCTGTGCAATTTTTCTCTCGAAGCTGGCCTTGGAGGATTTTATGAGGGATCATAATTTTTTGCTAGTACTGATCAGAGATGCTTTCCCTTTTAGGGATTTTGCTCTATCATGTAGTAGCATCCTCCTTCTGTTGTACAGTTTATTTATGGCTGGGGTCCACCAGCCTGCCTTTGGATGATTGGGTCTTGATTTTGTTTGGAATAGCATGATCCATGCATTCCTAGAGATGTCCGTAGAATGCGTTTATATAGGATTCTGCAGTTTGGGCCGTAGTTTCCATTGGCCCTGGGGCCTTGAAGGATTCCACTTCGGTTTTGAGAAGTGTGAAGTTCGCTTTTGAAAAGTTTTTCACTGTGGTTTTCTGGGCTGGGGGTGGGGTCGGGATGTGGATATCCAGTGAAATTAATTTATGATCTGATCTTACAAATGAGGGATATACTTCTGGTATGGAGCATAGAGTCCCCATATTGGTAATGATCAGGTCTAGTATGTTTTCCCCTCTTGTGGGAGTGGTGACTAGTTGTTCCATAGCATTTGAGTTTATGAATTCCAGGAACCTTTGGGCTAAGGTGCTGGGGCTTGAGTAATGCTCCCAGTCTATGTTTGGGTAGTTGAAGTCACCCAATATAATGGTGTTCGGAGAGATCTTCATGTTCTCCAATGTTTTCAGGAAAGCCGAGTGGGATTCCTGACTTTGAGAGGGTGGTCTGTAGGATGCTATAAACTGAAAAGCAGTCTTGCCCACTGTCAGTTGCACATGGATGGTCTCCGATCCTTCGTACAATGCCACTAACCTGGAGGTGTGGATATCCTTGATAAATATGGAAACTCCTCCTCCTTTTGTGGTTCGGTCTGGGTTTTGGGGTCGAAAAGCATGATATGAGGTATAACCTGGTAGTGCTGGGGTGCTCTCTGGAGCCTTGAACCAGGTTTCTGTCACTGCACAGATATCGATGTTCTCCATACTGAGGAGAGCTTCGAGTGCATGCATCTTGAGGTTAAGACTTCTGGCATTTAGCAGCATTACCCTTAGTTTCTTGTTCCTTGTGCTGTCTATGGAGGTGGGTTTGACTTTTGAGCCTTGCCTAAAAAAGGCACTATGGGGATGGCAAGAGCCTTTGCCAATATCCGAAAGCCCAGGGGTGACAGGTGCAAGCCGTCCCTAGTGAAGCAACGTGGTTTGTCGAGCATGTCATCCCAGGCTGACAGACACTGGATCCCCTTTGAATGACACCAAAATGTTAGCCAATTGTTAAAATCGATCATTTTGTCTTTATACTGTGGCATCATTCTAGGTGAGGGTAAGATGCTGCTCAAGGTCAGGGTCATACTGGCCTGGGCTACATGATCAGAGAGCTCCTCTATGTCTCTTTTCATGTAGTCGAGGGAGGTACGTCTCAGGTCATTCACGCCAGCATGTACAATGACTGAGTCATATTTGCATTTGCTTTGGAGTGACCTGAGTGCTTGCGTTATGTGGCGGATCCTAGCGCCCGACAGGCAGCTCACTGTGACCTTCTCTTTATTCAGCCTGGTGAGCGGGACGTCAGTGTGTCTGACAATAGAGTCACCTATTACAAGAGTATCAGGTGTGTTATTCAGCCTTAAGGGCTGTGACTGCTTGGCACACTGACTTTGTGCGCTATGTGTTTTACGTGTTTTGTTTTGGAGTAGCATTTGCTTGGATGTCTGCTTTGGAGGTCTCTGTTGCTTAGGTAGATTTTTATTTAGAACCTCCGAGTATGTTTTTGTGTTTGGTTCACTGTTGTAGTGGGACTATGTGATACTGGAATTGTGTTGTGTGAGGTTACCTTCTCCTCCTGACTGGTTACACCAGTTTTGAGATGAGAGAGCTCAGCCTCCAGTTTGGCTATATGGTTGCATCTCTCACATATATTTGAACCTGTTTGGAGGAGGAGAGGGTTGTCCGTGTACATGAGACAGTTGTAACATTGCCTCAAAATTCCCAGATTCACCAGCTGGACTGGAGAGGAAACCATTGACTGACCTTTGGACATGCTAGAGCAATATAGGGAACTGAATTAAAATGGACCAATAGGGGACAAGGTAATTGTAGAGAGTATAAGAGTAAGTAGTGCTTATGGTTTATTAGTGCTAACTTGTAAAATTACTTATTTGGACCAGTGAGGGGCCTTAGAATGAGAATATGGTGTTTAATTTGAGAGATAGAGCAGTTCTCAGGGAAAAAGTGAAGAGCAGACTTTGTGGAGCCAGGAATAGTTTAAACCCAATTAGGCGGCGCTGCCCGATGTTGCGCTATGCGCAAAACCGCGCAAAAGAGGGTTTTAAGATAGGGAGATCAAGGAGTTAGGAATTGACCCAAAATGGCCAATAAAACTATAGTTTCAAGGCAGTAACCACTCCCACAGGGGCAGGCAGGCTGCTCAATGTTTATCACTGCCACTGATGAACACAGAGACTTCCCTTTAGCCCAAGCAAACAATGGCCTCCAAGAAACTTACAAACAGTTCAGAACAGCAAATCTGTAACTGAACTTTTTTAAATCTCAGAAAAGTGGGGAAAAAAGCAAGATTTTTTTTTTTTTTTTTTTTTAAGGAAAGCAGAGGTTCACAAGTATCAACAAGTTAGAACAGTGCAGTAAATGACCCCACACTTGAGTGCTAGGCCAGAAACAGATAAAATGCAAGTTTTAAGAAAAAAACTATTTTAAAAATAAGTGCAGGCAGGAAATTCAGTAATCAGCTCTAGGTTGTGTTCTAAATACAGTTACCAACACAGAAATCAAGTTTAGCAAGCCAGAAAATGCTCAAATGTAGGCGGCAATGCAGAAAAACAACAAATAATCTGAAGCAAAATACTTAAAATCTCAAAAGTGGCTCCTTTCTCCTCTCAGCATTTTCTCCTCTTGGTGAATGCTTCACCAACAGCCAACAAGTCCAAAAAGATGCCAAAACCACGAGGCAATCGGGTTTTAAGAGAGGGAGAACAAGGAGTTAGGAATTGACCCAACATGGCCAATAAAACTACAGTTTCAAGGCAGTAACCACTCCCACAGGGGCAGGCAGGCTGCTCAATGTTTATCACTGCCACTGATGAACACAGAGACTTCCCTTTAGCCCAAGCAAACAATGGCCTCCAAGAAACTTACAAACAGTTCAGAACAGCAAATCTGTAACTGAACTTTTTTAAATCTCAGAAAAGTGGGAAAAAAAGCAAATAGTGGGAAACAAGTAATGAGACTCTACTCAACTGTAACCCATGTAAACTATATATGCTGTTATGAGAAAACTGTATAAACTATACATGTTATTATGAGAAAACTTTTTAAGAAACAAAAGTACTTTGGACTGTAAAATGGCTTAATACAGGACTGTATGCACAAAACTGAAGATATTGCATGCAAGTGTATTTGCTGCATTTTTAACCACATTAAGAGTTTTATACATGTAAACACAATGTTACTGATGTTCATCCTAATTTGGTCTACAATTAATATGATGCTATGTTTAATTCATTTAGAGTTTCAACAACAGGAAGGACGCTAAAAGCCAGAACTGTTGACAGTTAAACCTGGTGGAATGAAGACAATGCATCAAATTAATCATATTGCTTTTACCATAATGCCAGTTTTACGTGGTCTTACCAATGTAAAAACCATGACAGGAACAGCATGTAGCAAGATAAACTAAGTTCGTGCTCCTATATGTTGCCACAAATCTAGGTGTAAAGATTATCCCTCCTTTACATTCAGGAATAACATGTCAGTTAAAAGGCTTTTATTTTATGGCTCAAGGTCTGCATGTCCCGTACCATTCCCTCTTATAATTGTAAAGCATGCTCTGCTATTTTTCCAGATCCCTGTTTCACACACCCTGTCACTGGACGTGTTTTTACGTATGACCACACGCCAGCTGAGGGAAAGAAATTTTGAGCATTTAGGAAATGTGGTGGTGCTGCGGTAGCATTGTCAACTCACAGTAAGACGTTGTCCTGTTCGATTCTCAGCTAGAGCATCTTCTATGTGGAGATGTGCATGAATGGGGGTACCTTCGTTGAAGGTTGTGCGTCAGGGCCTGCAACTCGGCACGTAAAAATCTACTGCCAATCATTAGCGGACCGGAGTTCTGCTGTAGCGACCCCTAACCAGGAAAAGCTGAAAGACACAACAACAACGCAATCAGGTTATATCTAATGCCCTAGCTAATCATGCCTTATCTTATCCAGGCCATAGTACCTTTCTGTTTAGGGTTCTGCAAGTGCTGCATCCCAGCAGAAGAGGAGGTGATTTTAACAACACTGTTGAATTATGTGAACTGAAGTGGATTATCTCTGTGAGAGCTTATGAACCTCCAGGCCTTAACAGTGGCATTTCCCTTAAGCCTGCCTTATTAGGCAGAAGATGATGCAAGATCATTTTTTAATTGGTTCAGTTTTAATTGTTTCTTACTGACTGGCTGAGTACTTTTTTAAAAATATGTGATTTTTACTTTCATTTTGTATTTGGTCTGATGAAGCGGTAACCCTGCGAAAGCGCTAACCTTTTTCCAATTAACTGTTTGCTGTTTTACATACCTTCTGGGCATTTATTTGGCTGGATCGTGGTGGTTTGACTCACTTATAATTATTTTTGGAAAAAAGAAAACACGTAAGATGAAACAACACACAAGGCCTGAAGTTTTGAAAACCATCTTGTAGAGCTTATGGCCACTACAGAGTTTTCCAAGATACACATTTTAACTCTGCCACAATGAAGGCAGTAGATCCCAAGGAATAGCTGGATCTTTAAAAGATTGTCTGATGTGGAATGTGCCCTTAAGGAATGCCTTACAAACATTTGTGGAAGCTAGCAAGGAGCTTTGCAGTGCTGGATGAAAATTAGAAGCAGCAGAAAGGTGAATCTTGACAGAAGAGTAAAGCCTATATCTAAAATTTGGGAGAGATATCTATGATGGCCAACACATAGAGTGAAAAGAGGTTCCAGTTCCTTGGAAGTAGCCCACATAGCAAAGTGGGACCATTTCTTTTGTATGTTTTTCTTGTATCAAGTTTTTTTGTCAGAAGTACAGATTTGTATAAGTTTAGTGAGGTATACCATCATTCCTGACCATCAATTGACCAAGTAACTATGTGATTTGGTGGAAGGAATGAATATTCAAGTAAGGCTAGTCACTTGGCTTCCTCCAGAACATGATGCCATAACAGAAGGAACCATATCTTCTGAGGCCAAAATGGAGTACAAAAATCAGTTTGGACTTCTTCTCCTTGGCTTTCTCTGGATGAACTGGGTATGGGGGTAAAGGAGGAAGTATACAGCAGTCCTGGGGGACACTTCTGGACAAAAGCATCCTTGGATCACTTCCCTGGAATGGGACTCCGAGAGTAAAATTTGTTGTTTTTGGTTTGGTTGGGAATGAAAGCAGGTCACAGAAAGGCTTCCATTAGCAATAGAAATTCTTCCTAGTACTTAAATTGACCTTTGGCACTTTTGAGGTGTCAGCAAACAACTGCTAAGAATTGAATTAGCTTCCCCAGGAACAGTAGCTAACAGAAAAAGTGATTCATTTACATAGTCAACTGCCATACCATCATGACCTTGCAAAATAAGGGGAACAAATGTGCCCCCTTTTGCTTGTTTGTATACCAAACCACACTGTTATTGTGGATCTCATCTGCAACCTATCAGATATCATCAAAGAAATAGGTACAATGGTTCTAAATGTTGTTTATTCAAACTTAAATTACCAGTTGCTGCATCCAAGGTATATTTTGAAGTAAAAATGGAAGATCATTATGAATTCGACTCTCAAGTCATTTTATCCGGCTCGTTTGTTGTTCCATTACAACCAGACTAGACCATTAATACTGTATATTCATTTGTACTTTGCTTTTTTTTTTTTAGTCATTGTTTTCATTTGTTTTATTGTTTGATTGTTTTCTTGATTTAGTGTTTTAGTTTCTTTAAACTGTATAGTTAGTATGATAGTGGAGCTTTTCTCCTCGGGCCTCTGCTGAAAATGGACATGTATCCAGCCAGACTAGCCCGGTTAACAAATGTAAAATAAATAAATATAAATAAATGTTGCATGGGTGTGATAATATCTATGTCGGTAGATAATTCCAAAACAATAGCATTCTGTACACAAGGCCCAGTCAACTGCAATGTATTTGGAAGTTTCTGGGAACTTGGGTACTGGTACTGCATTTAATTTTTTTGTCTATTTAATTGTTTCATTGAATATTGTGGTTTGTGTCGCTCTGTAGTTATTTATTTTTCTATTTGTTTCATAGAATACTGTGGTCTCTCTCTCTCTCTCTCTGCAGTTAGTTTTCTGCCCTCCCTCCATGTTCTTGTTCTGGTATTAATCTTGGTGGCTTTGGAATTGCACGCTCCTCCTGTAAATTTGTGTTTGAAAACTCCTCCTGGGTCTATCTCATTTGCTCACTCAACCAAGTACAGTGAGATCATTTTGACTTCAGACACTCCTACCAGTACCATCTGTTCAGCTCTATCCCAGCTCTATTCCAGTCTAGTGTCACTAGCTCATTCTACCTAATACAGAGAGAACATTTGTGAAGGGCAACCACTTAGGTCCTTAATTTTTAATTTACAAAAAAAAAAATTCTAAGCTTGTTTCCTGCCTTTCCTGTAACTAGTCTAGTACAGATACAGATTTGCTGTGTTGGAGGGAAGCCTTCTAGCTTATCAGTGGGAGTGGTAAGCATTAGGTAGCCTATCTACCACAAGAGTGGTTTCTGGCCCAGAAATTTTGTTTATTGGCTGTAGCAGTTTTTCCATCTCTTTCAACTTACTGGTTTAAAAGCCCACATTTGCGCTTGTTTCCCATCTTTCCTGTAACTAGTGTAGTCCAGATACAGATTTGCTGTATCCAGGACTGTTTGTAAACTTCTGAGGCCCCCAAGCCTTTCTGTGTTGGAGGGAAGCCTTCTAGCTTACCAGTGGGAGTGGTAAGCACTAGGTAGCCTATTTACCACAAGAGTGGTTTCTGGCCCAGTAATTGCAGTTTATTGGCCGTTTGGGCAGTTTTTCCATCTCTTTCAACCTTCTGTTTTAAAAGCCTGCGTTTCACTTGTTTCCCATCTTTCCTGTAACTAGTCTAGTCCACATACAGATTTTCTGTATCCAGGACTGTTTGTAAGCTTCTGAGTTGGAGGGAAGCATTCTAGCTGATCAGTGGGAGTGGTAAGCACTAGGTAGCCTATCTACCACAAGATCCAGGTACAGATTCTTAGTTTTAACACTTGTATTTGCTTATTCATGCTCAGCACTTGTTCAGAAATTGTTGTTAGCACTAAATAAGCTACAAATTACTACAGCACTCAACCCTCCTCTTTACCTAGAGGAAAACAGTTTTTGTACTTACTTTCCTCACTTGCTTAGAGAAAAATAGCTCTTATAATCACTTTCCTCACTTGTCTAGAGGAAAGTAGTTTTTTTCAGGCATGTCCAAGGGTCAGCTCCCAGTGTTCTCTCCTGTCTATCTGATGAATCTGGGCATCTTGTGGCAATGCAGCAATTGCCTCATGTACACAGACAACCCTTTCCTCCTATCACCCAAAACCACAACCTGTGAGAGATGCACTTATCTAGCCAAACTGGAGGTAAAGCTCTCTCCAACCAAGACTGAACTTGACAGTCAAGAGGAGAAGGTAAACACTTGCACCACACCACACTCATCACGTAGTCCCACTAAACCTACACCACCAAAATCCACACACAGAAACACAAAAACATTCACGGAGGCTCTCAATAATAATTTCCTCAAGCAACAGAGACCTCCAAAGCAGAAACGCAAGCAACCCGCATCCCCCAACACAACCCAAATGACACATAGCCCACAGACTCAGTGTGCCAATAAACCACAGCCCATAAGGCAAAATAACATACCCAACACACTAGTCATAGATGACTCTATAGTCAAGCACACTGATGTCCACTCACCAGGCTAAACAAGGAGAAGGTTACTGTCAGCTGCCTGTCAGGTGCCAGGATCCGCCACATAATCCACGCACTCAGGTCACTCCACAACAAGTACAAATATGATTCTGTCATTGTTCATGTTGGTGTGAATGACTTGAGACGTACCTCCCTGGACTACATGAAGAGAGACATGGAAGAGCTCTCCAATCTTGTAGCCTAGCCCTGAGTAGCATCTTGCCATCGCCGGAATGATACCGCAGTACAATGATAAAATGATTGACTTCAACAACTAGCTAAGTTTCTGGTGTCATTCTAAGGGGATCCAGTGTCTGTCTGCCTAGGATGACATGGTCGACAGACCACGATGCTTTGCCAGAGATGGCCTGCACCTGTCACCTCTGGGATTCCAGATACTGGCTAAGGGTCTTGCCGCCACTATAGTGCCTTTTTTAGGCAAGGTTCAAATGACAAATTCACCACCGTAACAGGAACAGGCAAGCAAAAACTGAGGGTAATGCTACTTAATGCTAGAAGTCTAAATCTCAAAATGCACTCACTCGAGTCACTCCTTAAAATGGAGAATATAGATACCTGTGCAGTGGCTGAAACCTGGAACCTGGTTCAAGGCTCTAGAGAGAACCCCTGCATTACCAGGCTATAACTCATACCACACGTTTCGGCCATCTAACCTGGACCAGAACACCAAAGGTGGAGGTGTGCCCATATTCATTAAAGATATCCAAATCTCCAGGCTAGTTGTGCAGCATAATGCATCCGAGGTTATCCAAGTGCAACTAACTCTGGGCAAAACTGCAATCCAAACTGTAGCTTGCTACAGATCCCCCACCATGCCCCAGAATTCCCACTCATCTTTTCTTGATATACTGGAAAATATTAGGGTTCAACCAAACACCCTAATAATGGGCAATTCCAACTACCCCACCATTAACATGTACCAACTCCTTCGCTCAATGCTTTTTGGAATTCAAAAATTCCAATGCCCTGGGTCAACTTATCCACACCCCCACCAGGGGCAATAATATCCTAGACCTAGTCATTACCAACATGAGTGACCGGTGTTCCACACTGAAGTCAACTCCTCGTTGTTCAGATCCAACTATAAGCTAATCACCCTAGATATAGTACAGTTTTGTACCTACCATAAATGTAGATGTCCGATAGATATGCAACTGCAGTCCTGACATATGGGTTGTCCTGCCTCAGGCAGCCCTTCGGTCGGCCAGATTCCAAAGTCTGGGTCCGGCGTCGGCCGATGTCTCCCGCTCTCCGACGTCAGCACGGCTGGAGTATAAAGGCATCAGCCGACGCCATCTTCTTCGGTGTTTCTTGCCCCAGATGCCAGGTGCCCTCCAAGGAAGGCTAAATTTTGTGAATGGAAAAAAACAAAAATTCCAGACATGCAAAACAGTAATAAACAGATACACCATAACAGATATCCCCAGCTAATAGGAAAAGGGGGAATGGACCCAAGGGAGAACACAGAGGGGTAGGAGGGAGGGTAAAATTGACTGCAGTTGCATATCTATCGGAAATCTACATTTATGGTAGGTACAAAACTGTACTATGTCCTTCAAGAATGCAACTGCAGTCCTGACATATGGGTTGAATACCATAGCCAAGCTGGGGGTGGTAGGACTAAGCAAGAGATGGTGTAGCTAGAAGGCCCTGCAGGACTGCCGAAGCAAAGCCTGCTCGGGATCTGGAGTATAATGGCAGGTTGTAGTGTTTGGTAAATGTATGCATGGAGCTCCATGTAGCAGCCTCTAGAATATCTTTTGTAGCCACTCCTCTTAGAAAGGCTGTGGATGTGGCCATAGCTCTGGTGGAGTGTAGTCTAATATTAGCTGGCACACTTTTTCCATGGAAAGAGTAAAAGAATCTGATGCAGTGCCCAATCCATTTTGAAATAGTTTGTTTGGTGACTGCTTTTCCTTGCGCTCCAGCAGCATAGGCTACAAACAGTTGGTCAGACTTCCAGGTGATCTTTGTTCTGTCCACATAGTAGTGTAGTTGTCTGTGAATGTCTAAAGTATGCAGCAGCTTTTCCCCTTTATTTTGAGGGTTAGGAAAGAAGGTAGGCAGGTGAATTGCTTGGTTTAGAGACACTCTGGATATCACCTTAGGCATGAATGAAGGATTGGTCCTAAGAGAAACTCTGTCCTGATGAAAGATGAAAAAAGGAGGAACTGCCATGAGGGCCTGTATCTCCGAGACTCTTCTTGCTGAGGTGACTGCCAGCAGGAAAACCGTTTTCCAAGAGAGAAATTGCATTTCTGAAGATGCTGCTGGTTCAAAAGGAGGAAGAGTTAATTTTTCCAAGACGTAATTGAGGTCCCATGCAGGAATTGGTGGTTTCCTTGGAGGTTTGATATTCTTTATCCCTCTTAGAAACTGTCTTAGCAAGGGATGCGAGAACACAGGTGGATCACAACCGTGCTGAGATAGCTGAAGCGTGGATTTTGATGGAAGAGTATGAGAGGCCACTGTGAAACATTTCTGCCAAGTATTCTAATATCTGAGGTATGTTCATCAGTGATGCATCCTGGCCCTTGTTGACATTCCAGATGATGAATCTCTTCCATTTGGCCGAATAGGTTTTTCTGGTGGAAGGTCTGCGTGCCTCCAGCAGGATTTCCTGAACTTTTTCGGAGAGGGAGTCATGGACCACAGTCATGGTACCCTCCAAGCTGTCAGCTTTAAGGTTTGCAGGTTCTGATGAACAGTCCTGTAATTGTGTTGAGTCAGGAGCAGAGGCCATTGAGGCAAGGGCCACGGTTTGGTGTGCATTATGCTCAGTAGCAGTGGATACCAGTGTTGCCTTGGCCAGTCTGGAGCTATCAAGATTCCTCTTGGTTGTTCTGCCTTGTACTCAATAGACTTCAACACATCCTGAGCATTAGCACCAAAAAGCTTCTGTTTATCCAGAGGTGCGTCCAGGAGCTTTACTTTAACATGATCCAGCAGTGGTTGTTCTTTTAACCAAGCATGTCTACGGATAACAGCCCCTGTCATAGCTGCCCTACATTAAGCCTCCAATGCATCATAACCACACTGAAGAAAATGATTGTTAACCTGCTGAGTATTATGAACCAAATCCTGCAATGCCTTTTTATCTATAGGCTCAGGAGAGGCTAGCTTTTTCTGCAAATATCCAGTAAATAGTCCTGGTACTGAAACATATGAAAAAGGCAGTTAAGTGACCTCATGGCAAGGGTGGAGGAGGTATAAACCTTTTTACCCCATCTCTCCATGGACCTTGCTTCCCTGTCAGCTGGCAGTGGATTCTTGGCTGAAGAGGAAGCCACTCCTTTGGGGCCCTGTGAAATAGTTTCTAGATCCACAGAGTGGGCCTTAAAGAGATGCTTGTGAGTGTCAGGGACCCTGTAATATCTGTCTGGCTTGACAGGAGCAGGAGGGAGAGAATCAGGGGAAGCATTGGAGTCTGAGAATACATCATCCAGGACATCCAAAACGGGAGGGTTAGCTAAAGGTCTGTGCTGGGGTAATTTAAGGAAGGTACGTAGCCTTTTCCTAGAGTCTGAAAATTCCTGACCCTGCCAATAAAAATGTTCCCTCATGGAGTGGAGGACTTCACCAAAAGAAAAATCCTCTGGAGGAGAGGCAGAGGGAATTGATTCCTCAGCATCAGAGTCCTCATAGGCCTGGAAGGATTCTTCTTGGGTATCCGAATGCTCTGAATCCCCAGAGGCTTCATCTGAAGAGAGGTTGTCTGCCTGCTCAGTTCTAGGCCTTTTTTCCGCAGGCAGCTGAGAACCTCTGTCTGGGTGAGGCTGAGACCCCCTGATAAGAGAGATTAGATCTGCAGCAAGAGACATGATCTGTCTATCAGAAGAAGGGGCCTGAGAAGTAGGTTTAGGTTGGGCCTTGGCCTGGCTGGCGGCCTTAGCACGTGCAAAGGCCTTGATGGACATAGATACAGGCGACCTAGCTGCCCCATGTGCAGGGGTAACTTTGTCCACAGGAATGGTGTCGGGTAGATCCAGAACTTTGGTTTCTGGAGGAAGATCAACAACCGGCACCGGTGTAGTCTCCGGGGCCGAAGAACGTGCTAAAGCGGTGTCGTCGGCCTGGAGCAGTTGGATTACCGCTTCCGTAGGGACCGAAGCACTCGAGGAGGGCTTAGGCGTTATATCGGTGGAAGACGCGGGCCAAGGATGTCGGTCCCGGTCCTTTAGTTTTTTGGTAGTTTGTGCTGTCGGTTGTTCCGACGGCATGATGTAAGCGTAGGATTTGCCAAAAAAGTCTTCGGCAAACTCTGCCCGGCGCCTGAGAGTGCGCTTATTAAAGCAGGCACAGGCAGCACAGGCCGAGACGTCGTGGTCTGGGCCCAGGCAAGGGAGGCAATAAGAATGGAAGTCCTTATGAGGTATTTGTTTACCACAAGACAAACAATTATTAACTTTTTCAATTTGTTCTGACATCGGCTGAGGCAAGAAAAAATGTTCCCCAACGGGGTACTTAGCTTTTAGATGACTTCGGTAACTGAAAAACACAGGAGCTGACCGACCGGCACTTGCGAACTGCTTCTGCTTCGGGCACCGCGCGGCAAGAAAGACTGAAGAAGATGGCATCGGCTGATGCCTTTATACTCCAGCCGTGCTGACGTCAGAGAGCGGGCGACATCGGCCGACGCCAGACCCAGACTTTGGAATCTGGCCGACCGAAGGGCTGCCTGAGGCAGGACAACCCATATGTCAGGACTGCAGTTGCATTCTTGAAGGACATCCACATTCCGCCCCCACCCACCATTAAGGAAACCATGGTAAAACATTTCTCCAAAGCCAACTTCATGCTTCTTAAGACAGAAGTGTCGAACTTCATGACACCCATGCAGATGGACAATACAGTTATGACTGCTGAATCCTACACAAATGCACTCTAGAGGCACTTACACGAGTGCATGGATCGTGCTTATCCCAAACAGAACCAAGACGCTATCCTCCAAAAAAAGGAAGCCAATCTGGTGGTCCCCTGCCAAAACAAACTCTAGAACAGAAGGAAGAAACTGTTGCAAAAGAGAGTAAAATCCCATGAGTAGAGGAGCTCCCTGGTCAGCCTCAGTAAGAAGCTGAGATCCCTTATAAGATCCTCCAAAGTTAAGTACGAAAACAAAATCGCCAGTGATTCTAAGGGCAACTACAAAGCATTCTATAGCTATGTCAAGAATCTCAATGGCAACACCCAGATCTCCTCTGAGCTACAGCACAATGGCACAAAAATTACAGAACTAATTGATATTGCCAACATCCTGACAGATAGGTTCAGTGCTAAAGTTACCCTCCTCTCACCCCCTAAAGGACCCATATCTATACAGAAAGAATGCAGAGTCCCTGTAATCACATCTATGCAGGTAAACGTTGCACTCTCTAAAACCAAAAACACAGCATCCATGGGACCGGACAACATCCCAGACTGCATTTTACATGAACTTCAGAACGAACTGGCTCCCCACCTAAGCACCATGTTCAATCATAGTCTCATGTCAGGCTTTGTGCCCACTGAATGGGATACAGCAACTGTTATCCCACTCCACAAAGGGGGAGCCACCACTGATCCTGGGAGCTATTGCCCTATTTGCCTGACGAGCCTGGTCAGCAAGGCCATGGAATGTATCATCATGGAACTCATAAACAAAGACATTAGTAACCTCAAAACTCTGGACCCCACCCAGTTCGGGTTTGTGAAAGGCAAAGCATGCCTTCTGAGCCTGATCGACTTCTTTGAGGCAGTCACCAAAGCTGTAGATGAGGGTAAGGTGGTTCACACAGCCTATCCTGAACCTGCCAAGGCTTTCAACACCATCCCCCATTCTTGAATTATAGCTAAACTCATTAAACTAGGTATACATCCCTACATCACAAGATGGGTTGCCAACTGGTTCACTGACAGAACCCACACTGTAAAAGTTGCAGACTCCAAATATGACTTCAAACCAGTGACAAGTGGAGTACCACAGGGTTCAGTCCTGGGACTTCTCCTGTTTGGTATCTACTTCTCTGAAGTACAGGCTAACACAGAAGGCCTCTGGCTAACAAAGTTCACAGATGACTACAAACTAGGAGCCATAGTCGAGTCCCCAAATGATATGGACATCTACAGAAGGGCCTCACTGAGACAGATGCCTGGTGTCAGAGGCATGGCCTCAAGCTCAATGCAAAAAAGTGGATTGTCATCCCTTTTGGTAAAAACTCTGTACCCATGAACTACCACATAAACGGCAGTCTACTAAATGCCGAATGTGTGATAAGAGACCTTGAGGCCCAGGTGGACAGTAGTCTCTCCTTTGATAATCACATTGCCACAATAGTCAGGAAATTCTTCTGCGTGGCACACCACATCACAAAAGGGTTCTCATCCATGAAAAAAGAGGTCATTGTTCCCCTCTACTCGGCACTCAGACCCATTGTAGAGTACAACATCCTTTTTGGAATGTATCTCTCAAGACATCTGCAGCAGTTGGAAAGGCCACAGAAGTACCTCACAAAGAGGATTACTGGGCCTCAAAGAGATGCCCTACACTGACCATCTCAAAAAACTCCAGCTTTACTCTGTAGCATATCGCCTACTCCAAGGAGATCTCTGCATAACATATAAAGCTATGTTAAACCCAGAGCTGTTGGACATGCTACACCTAAAGAAATCCCAATCCCTCTGAGCTACACACTCTAGGGACCTAAATCTTGTCACCACAATAAACAGGACATGCTGGAGGGATAGGTTCCTGTCCCAGAGACATCCTATACTCTGGAACAATCTACCCATCTATGTCAAGCAAAGTTCCTCATTAACACTCTTCAAGAAAAATCTTGAGGAGTGGATGGGAAATAGGAAATACACCCAGGGGATGATTTCTGTGGCTCTGCTCGACAGGAGCACAGGAAA
This sequence comes from Protopterus annectens, assembly GCF_019279795.1. Classification (NCBI taxonomy): domain Eukaryota; kingdom Metazoa; phylum Chordata; order Ceratodontiformes; family Protopteridae; genus Protopterus; species Protopterus annectens. The sequence continues at coordinate 1,039,316,574 of NC_056745.1, read as the reverse complement.
TTAACTTTCTTGGGGGGGCATAAGCCAGGGAGCCTTGTTGGCTAGGCTTGCATAGGCCCTTGGGCTGATAGCCTAGTACCTACCTATGAACCTATGAGAAGCCTGGTTGACTAATAACATCAAATGCCCAACCAATGGAGTTACCTCAGGATGAATATCCTCATATGGAGAATTATCCATACCAGATGATGACATATCTAAATTCAAACCAAGTACAACAAATCACAAGTGTGTGGAAGAAAGCAATAAAAAAAGAAGCAGTTTTCAAAACTGTTCTGAAAAACTTTCAACTACATGACTACAAACATTTTAGCATATGTAAAAGTTGAATTGCAATAACTTTAGCTCTTTATCTATAAATGCATTGAGATTTCCTGCCTAACAGTTCCCATATCAATACACATTTGTTAAAAATCACATGACCACTCTTGTACAAAAAAAAAGAAGTTATGTTCTTACCATAACGTTCCATCTGAGTAGTAGATTTCATTCTTCTGCACATATGGGAATATGGATCAGATTCAGATCCGAGCCGGAAAAAAATTTTCAAGCATCAGCTCCGAGCTCCAAGCTCCTCCCCTACCTACATTACCTCACTTCCTCCTATCTAGCCCCAGATTGAGTTTCCTATCACTAAAGCGACGTAACCAAAAACCCTACACAGGATAACCTGAAGAGTGAAGGAGGGAAAGTGCAGAAGAATGAAGTCTACTACTCAGATGGAACGTTATGGTAAGAACATAACTTCTTTATCTGAAGTAGTTGACTTCATTCATTCTGCACATATGGGACAGAGTCCCCAGATACTAGAATTCCTGGGCAGCCCTTATGGAAGGATATTTCTGAGCACCGCAGAGCCAAAGGATGCTCTCCCTCTAGAAATACGATCCAATTTGTAATGAGAGATGAATGCGTGTGAATTTGCCCAAGTCGCTGCTGCACAAATATCATCTAATGAAACTCTCGACCAGAAAGCTACAGAAGTGGCCATAGCTCTAGTGGAATGAGCCTTTAATACACCAGGAGGAGATAACCCTTTGTTCTTATAGATCTGCGCAATACACAGGGTGATCCACCTTGTAAAGGACACTTTCGAAACTGCTTTGCCCAAAAATGGTTTAGAAAAAGAGACAAACAATTGATCCGACTTTCGGGAGGGTTTAGTCCTATGGAGGTAAAATCAAAGCTGTCTATGGACATCCAACAAATGAAGCTTACGTTCACCCTTATTCTGGAAATTTGGGAAGAAGACTGGCAAATTTATGGATTGATTAATATTGGCTGCTGAAGACACTTTGGGAAGAAAAGAAGGGTTAATGCGCAACAAAACCCTATCCTTGTGAAAAACCAAATAGGGGGCAAGGAGGATAATGACTGCAACTCAGAAACTCTCTTAGCCGAAGTGATGGCGACCAAGAATGCTGTCTTCCATGACAAGAACTTCATTGGAACTGAACTGGCTGGCTCGAAAAAGGGAGAAGTCAAGGCCTGAAGGACTAAAGTCAAATCCCAAGGGGGCACTGTTTCTTTAACTGGAGGTCGCAATAAAAAAGTGCCCTTCAGGAAGGCTTTACAGAGTTTGGCCAAAGCCAGAGCAACCTTATTTTCACCCACATGAAAATTAGAGATGGCAGCAAGTTGAACCTTGATGGTGGAAGCACTACAGCCTGACCAAAAAAGATCTGCCAAAAAAATCCAGTATGACCGGAACAGGGGCTGTAAATGGGTTCTGACTGCGCTGAGAGGACCAAACACAAAAGCTTTTCCACTTGCTATTGTACAGTTTCCTAGTGGAGGCCTTAAGAGAAGCTACCAGAATATTCTTAACAGGAGACAAAGGTCCAGGAGTCCTGATGATCATGGGAACTGGAGCAGCCAAGCTGTCAGCTTGAGACTGTCCAGGTTGGGTAGTGGCAAGCCCGAGAGGTGAGAAATTAGATCCGGACATGGATCTAGAGCCCATGGAGGGGCCAACATGTGAGACCATAGGAAGGGAAACTACACTTGACGCGGCCAGAAGGGAGCTATGAGAATGACTTTGCACTGCAGCTGGCAAGCTCTCTGAAGGAACTTTGGAATGAGAGGTAACGGGGGATAAGCATACAGTAACCCGGGAGGCCAAGCATGGACTAGAGCATCTCTCGGGACATCCCCCGGAGGGGGGATCAGAGCGAAGAATTTGCTGCACTTCGCGTTGGAAGGAGATGCAAAGAGATCGCAGCAAGGTTGACCCCAAACACGGAAGATCTTCTCCACCACGGATTGTTTCAGGGACCACTCCTAAGGAAGAAGGATAGTCCTGCTGAGACTGTCCGCCAGAATGTTGGAGCGTCCCGGGATATGTGTTGCTACGAGAAACCGGCTAGTGGATATGGTCCACTCCCAAACTCTCATGGCCTCACGACAAAGGGGGTAGGATCGGGTCCCTCCCTCTTTGTTTATATACCAGACTACAGACATGTTGTCTGATTGAATTTCTATCATCCACGGAAGTAGGACCGGGTGAAAGGCTCTAAATGCTAACAAAACTGCCCTCATTTCCAGGACGTTGATGTGTAGCTTGGTCTCTGGAGGGGACCACGTGCCTTGGACTGTTCTTCCCAGGAAGTGCCCCCCTCCCCACCCGAGCTCTGAAGCGTCCATGGTCACCATGGCTTGAGCCTGAGGGGCTAGAAAGCTGCACCTCACAAATATGTCTGCAGAGTGAAGCCACCACAGGAGTGCCGTTCTGCATGCCCGATTGATACGGATGTGGAAACTCATCAGAAGGTCTAGCCAGGACCATTGGACTACCAGATTCCACTGAAGGACTCTCATGTGAAGACGTGCAAGAGGGAGTATAGAGATTGCTGCTGCCATGGAACCTAGGGCCCTGAGAAAATCGGCTGCTGTGATGACCACATGATCCAAGATCACGGAAACATGGAGTCTGAGATTAGCTATCCTTTCCGGAGTGAGAAAAATCTTTGACTGAATCGAATCCAACCGAGCCCCGATGAAGTCTATGATCTGAACCAAAGTCAGGTGGGACTTGTTGAGGTTGATCGAGATGACTAACTTGTGAGCCAGACCAAGGAAGTAGTGTAGGGCACGATACAGGAGACACTTGGTGGGTGCAGCAAAGATCCAGTTGTCTAGGTAGGGGAATACCTGAATGCCCTTAAGTCTCAGGTGAGCTATGACCGCCATAACCTTGGTGAACACCCTGGGGGCTGTGGTGAGACCAAAGGGTAGGGCTCTGAATTGAAAGTGACTGGCCCCTAGCCGGAAACAGAAAACCTCCTGGAGCTCCTGTGGACCTTGATGTGATAGTAAGCATCCTGGAGGTCTAACGAGCGCATTCAGTCGCATTCTCTCAGAAAAGGTAGAATGGACTGTAGAGTGACTATCCGGAATTTTTGTTTCTCTACTGACAGGTTGAGGATAGACAGGTCCAGAATGGGCCTGAGGTCCCCTGTCTTCTTTGGCACTAAAAAGAACCTGGAATAGATGCTTGATCCGGATTGATCTGGGGGGACCGGCTCGATGGCTCATTTTTGTAACAACTACGAAACCTCTAAAGCTGCAGCCTCCCTGTGAGCGGGTGGGACATCTGGGAGGTGAGCTGGAGATATGGGATATGAAATGAAGGGGATAGAATATCCTCTGGATATGATGTTTAACACCCGGAGGTCTGCAGTAATGGACTCCCAAGCAGCTGGATGTAAGGAAAATCTTCCCCCGACTGCCTCCAGAGAAGAGCAGCCGGGCAACCCCTTAGGGTTGCTGAGTGGGTCTGTCAGAAAAAGGTTCCCTAGACCCAAAGTTTCTGGGACCCCTTCTGCCCCTGTGGCGATGTCGGTCTTGTCCCCCTCGGTCTCTGGTGGACGAATACTCCTGAGTGTCGCAAAAGGACTGTGATTTCTGGAACCACATCTTCTTTTGCCCCTTTTGATTCCTGGAATAGGACCTCTGGGGGTTAGAGAAGCAGATTCCGACGGCCGACAAAGTCTTTCTGTCCTTCTCACTCTGGGTTAGTGTGTCACGTACGGTCTTCCCAAAGAGGGATGATCCACCAAATGGGGCGCTGATGAAAGACGCCTTAAAGGGGTCCGCAAATTGACACAACTTGATCCAGGCGTGTCTCCTCAAAGCAACGCCTGTACCTGCAGCTCTAGCGGCACCCTCCGTGGCATGAGAGAGGAGATGCATAGAGGTATTAGTCACTGACTTCAGCGTAGTTATCTTGGCAGTAAAGGACTGCTTGTCCTGCTGCGACAGAGATTCCAGGGGTGACTCAGCTCCGATATAAGGTCTCGCTGCAGTCGAATGACATTGTGCCAAGTAATTCAGTGCACGAATAGAAAAAGTCGCTGACGAGTACATGTGCTTCCCAAAACGATCCATTGACCTGGACTCCTTGTTCGGTGGATGAACCGAGGAACTCTCCTGTGCTAGTTCCTTCTTTGTGGCAACTGCAACCACCAAAGTGTCTACCGGGGCTCCCTTGGACCATGACTGCCTGTCCGATGGTGGAGAAAGAATTTTATCTGGCCTTTTGGGGATAGTTTCTGCGGTGTCAGGATCCTTCCATGCCCTAGTGGTGATGAGGTCCACCAAAGGGTCAGCTGGTGGGGAGACCCAGGAAGTAGATGGGCCCACACCAAAGGCATCCAGGAATACGGACTCATCCGCAGAGGGTTTGGGAGCTGACCAACCTCCTCTTTGGCGGAGGATCTCCATAATGTCTCCAAATGAGACATCCTCGGGAGGTGATCTGGGGGAACCCTCTCCTTCATCCAAGTCCGTATCAGTGGTAATGGACTCAGGGGAGTCCAAGTGCCTCCTCTTGCACTTACACTTATGAGGTTCCTCTCCAGTGTGACTCTCTGGATAGGATTCGTAAGCCTCCGGGGGTTCCCTGAGGGGAACGACCTGGGGCTGCCTTGGCACGGGCTGTCCCTGAGACAGGGCAATGGGAACAGAATCCAAAATCAGGGGGGTCAGGGCCGGATCCGAGGATGTGACCTGTGGTATCAACCCCTGGGAGAGGACCCTTTCCACTGCCCCGAATGCCGATGGAGAGCACGCCTCCACAGAACGTAAGGAAGAGGCTCTCCCTGGCACTGAAGCCAAAACCGGAGCCGACTGTGGGGTAGTCTGGGCACAGAGGGTGGGATCCGAAAGAACGAGATCCCGACTCTCGGGTCCGAATCCACTGGATCCGAGATCGGATCCAAGGAACTGAAGGTGACGGCCAGCATCGAGGAAACGAAAACCATCGGCGCCAACCCCACGGCTCTGAAAGGTCTCGAAAATCCCAAAGCATCGGGTCGGATTGGGGAAGGAGCAATAGGGTGGAACATAGTAGCAGAAGAAGAACCCTCACCAATGGGAGAGGGTCCTGGTAAGACCCCCATCTGAATCTGGTTCTGGATGAACCTCCTCATCAGCCTGTCCATATCAAGTTCAGATACACTCAGAGTCGATCTGGAGGAAGTGACCGACTCAGTTCTGAGGTGGATAAGAGGGGAGTGCCTTGGCTCCATCGGCTCCGGCGAGAAACAGGGAGAGCGGAGCCGAGGAGAATGAGACCTAGATATCTTAGCAGAGGGACTGGAAAAAGACTCCCTGTCCAGAGACCTCTTCCTGGGCCCATCTCTCTCTTTATGGTGCCTCTCTTTCTCCTTTTTGTCCCTACCTCTCTGGGATGACTCCGAAGAAGCATGTCTGGCGGGAGGTTCAGTCCCTGCCTGCACCGAGTCACTGGCTGGAGAGGAAACCGAGGCAGACTCCAGGGCAGAAGCAGCTAGCAAGCCTTTGGCCACAAGCTTAGCCCGACAATCCTTCAACGCCCTTGGGTTAAACCCCGAACAAATGTCACAGGATATTGACAGATGGGTGACCCCTAAACATAAAACACACAGCTGGAGAAAGCTTATGACCACACTCTGTGCACTTTTTGAAGAGAACCTTAGTCTGTTCAGCCATAACAATGACAGAAAAAAGCCCTAAATGGACCACACACACACACACACACACACACTAAACCGGAATGGGCCTAGGCAGGAACCAGAACACAAAACTACCACTAGAGAATACAACTAAAAACTTTTTTTTTTTTTTTAGCTTTAAAATAACACGATGTAAGGGAGGAAAAAGGGAAGGAATTCACACTCAACAAATAGCAAAAACTACCAAAAACCTTATCACCTAGCTAAGAGCTCGGAGACCACGATGCTGACTCATAGAGCGGCAAACGAGATCTGGGGCTAGATAGGAGGAAGTGAGGTAATATAGGTAGGGGAGGAGCTTGGAGCTGATGCTTGAAAAGTTTTTGCTGGCTCGGATCCGAATCGGATCCGTATACCCATATGTGCAGAATGAATGAAGTCAACTACTTCAGATCAGTTATTTCTATTTTGTGATTATTACACATCTCATAAATAAAGCATATTAAAAACTTAGATAACTAAGTCCATATAAATAAACTATAACATACAATTCGAAATTGATAAGACTTAAGCTTCCAAGTATGTTTGACACAGAGTCATTTAATCCTGATGTGGTGTCCACCCTCAGTCTTGTCAGTGTAATTCTCTGACTTCCAGTTGTTCTTTCCATGGACCACCCTTTGATTTCTCCCGTCGCTTTCCAAAATTCTAAAGAAAAGTTACGGTCTGGGTTCACTTTTAAATATTTGGTCAAAGATTTTTTTAGTTTTTTTAATGTCTAATTTGTGTTCATAAATACATTCATGAAGTCTCCTGTCAGTCTTACCAATATTACAATTCTGGACAAACACCAGAACAAGAGATATATACAACTGCTTTACTGTTGCAATTAAAATTCCACTTAATGTTGTTCAACTGTAGTTTTATAAAATGGCTAAATACTTGTCCATAATATAATTATACTGACTGCATCTCCCAAATTTAAACATCCCTTCAGGTCTCCCAATCTGGCTGGGTTTGACTATTTCTCCTATGAAACAGTGATGGTGTTATGCTGTGAAAATTTCCAACATTCCCACTAAACTTCAAATGTCCCAGTTTCTCTGAATAAGCTTAAATAATGCAGTTGAATCAACAGAAAATGTGGTCATGATCTTTGTGTAATCCATAAAACTACTTAGGGACTTCTCCAACACCCAAAAGGGGTTGAAAATGGCCAATTGTCCTTCTCATGGTAATTTCATGATGAATGCCCATCCAGCAAGGCTTCTAGGTATCCCCTTCTCATAAACATCCCTTTCAGTACAAGTAGTTCATTTAAAAATTCAGTATAGTCTGATACCATATGGGCTATCCTGTCCATTTGTCCCTAATGATCACTCTTTTCTGCCACTGAGGATGACAGCTAGTGTAGTGCAAAAAAAGTATTAGAATAAGTGGGTTTCTGAGAAATGGTGGAAATTAACTTTTTGTTCCATTTACCTATCCTGATATCCACACCAAGATATCTTAAAGCTTCTTGAGATGCCTTTTAAGTAAATCTCAAAAAAAACATTGGTTGACCAATATATTTCATAAATTTGTCAAATTTGTCAAGATCACTTGTCCAAAAAATACAGACATGGTCTGGGAAATGAGTACAATGATTCCAAAAGTTAAATTCAGAGTTAAAATAGATCAATACCAAATTAATGTCAATGGGAGCACGCCACCTCAATAGCAACCCTTTCCATTTCTGAAATAATTCCTCTTTATAACAAATTCCATAGTGGAAAAAGAAATTTAACTTGACTGCATCTAAGTTGGAAAATTTAAGTAAAATTTCACCGAACTGTTCCAAGTCCTCCATCACGCGAATTATGGAATAAAAACTCTCCACATCAACAGTAACAACAGGTACTCCTGAAATAAGATATTCATCTTTTTTTTTAATCCTATGAATCTTTTATTAAACATTGGGATATTTCATCTATACCCTTAAACTTCAAATCAACAAATTTAGCCAATGAATGAGTTTTAGAATTAATTGCATTTACTGTGGGTCTTAATGGAGAGTTGGCAAGATCTTTGTCTGTCTTGGGAATACCAAATTCCTTAGGAATAACTGGGTCACTTTAAAAAAAAAAAAAAAAAATTATACACTTTTTTCCGAAATGCTGCCATCCATCAAAGAGCCAGACAAAAAAATCTGTTCTAGTGTAGTTGATATTCATTTGTAGATGATGCAGAATAAGTTGCCTCATGTAGAATACCATACATTGCTCCTATTACTATTCAAACTGTCTGGGTATCTTTCCTTAACATTGCTCTTGTTTTTGCCTGCAAATCTTGATATTTTATGTCTTTGTCCTTCTCTGTACATGAGAGAGTGTAATCGCTGAGAGTAGCAATTTCAATTATCATTGCTACTTTTGTCTTTTTTTTCATGGACTACTATATATGGTTTTCTTGCATCTATTATTTGAATTGTTGATAATAGATGATCCCATATGATGTACCCTTACTCATTCTCTATAATGCTTTGTGGTTCATGTTTCAAATAATTCTCAGCTGCTTCTGTATTGCAGTGCTTGCACAGTCTGCAATGCAACAATCTTCCACATGATTTGCCTTTCAGTCCACAGGCCCTCTGCCATGAGTGTATCAGACCCAGCAACAAGGTGTGCGAGCTTTTCCAATTTTTTTTTACAGAACCTACATTTGTCTGCTTCTCCCACATACTCAATGGACTTTGTAAGCCAACATATATGTAGACCACTATCCTGTGCTGCCATTATTAACCTTTTACCCTTTGGTTTCAACTCACGTCTCCGTAACAATTCCGGAGTCAAATTCTGAACAAAATAAAGTTCTTACAACAGATCTCTGTACTTCCCACTATATTTATGCCTTTTCCACATTTCTTTCCATCTCATCTGATCTTTCCCTTACTGGAGTTGCTGTCTGATTTTTGTCCACTTCTGGTTTTATTTCCATTCCAGCTTGCTATCTGAATGTGTTTGCTAAACTAAGCAGACAGGTCATCTTAGACTTTCTCATCTCATGTTGTAAAACTTTCACTATGTTTGGATCTGATGAGGTCAGCAGGTATGCATGTAGTTCTATGACTTCAGATCTATACATGTAATCAATTTCAAGGAGGTCCATACTGCCATAAGAGGGTGGTATATATCATCTTAGTATAAGCTGACTTTTGTATATCATTGGATAAGTGTAAAGCATTTTTTTCTTGTTTTTCTACCCAACCAATCCAATACCATTTAAGGACAACTGAATCACACCAAAAGAGTAAGTTAAAACAGGAGCAAATTGGTTTATAGCTTGGACTTTATTCATAGATGTTAAGACCATTATCAATATAAGCTTTAGTCTTCTGAAATATTCCTTAGTGAATTTTATTCACATTTGTTCATGTTTTATTGTCGATCCCTCAATTCCCAAATATGTATACACTCCTTCCTGCGCAAGTTCCTTTATAGCACATTCCTGTCCAAGACTGGTATTTCTTGGTACTGCAACTTTCCTGCTTTAAATGTTGCTTTTGCAAATTCATCAGGAAGAATTATTCTTGTATGTGAGAAAGTTTTAACCACTTGTAGGTGTGCTTTTAAACTCACCACATGATGAACTTTATAGTTTTAAGTCATCCACAAAAAGCAGATGAGAAATGTTTAAGGAAGGTTGTTTTCTGGGAGCCAAATTGTAATCAGGACCTAATATGTTAAGTAAATAGCTTAACTGATTTAGGAGAAAGACAAATAAATAAATAAAAATAACATCAGTGGTAAAGAATCACCCTGGAATATCTTATTTGAATTTTTAGCCCTGGAATAGTAATTTGCCCTTTGTCATTGCTTAATTGCAAAGTGGTTTGCTACTGTTTCATGGTCATTGTAATATAACTGATCAATGAAGAATGTTTCTTACACATCTGTAAGTACTCCTTTATCCATGAATATGGGATGATGTCAAATGCTTTTTTGTAATCTATCCATGCCATTCTTAGAGTCTTCTCCTTTTTATAATTCTCCATTACGGCTTTATTTAGCAGCAAATGGCCCTTTGTTCCATACAGCTTTCTTTTACCTTTTTATTCTATTGCCATGAATGAGTTTTCTACTGAATGACTATAAACACGGTCTGCATCAATTCCTGTATATAGTTTGTACATTGTTGGAAGACAAATTATTGGTCTATAATTTTTAGGATACGGGTTCACTCTTTAGGAGGAGTATCATTTTTCTTGTTGTTAGCCAGGTTGGTATCTGCTCAGGATGCATATATATAAGTAGTTGTTACTCAGTGCTAAATCATTGTGTAAATATGTTAATACATTTAGACAGACATTCATCTGGGACTGGGTTTTCCATTTAGGAGTTTTTCTTATTTTTTTTTAATTTCTCTGGCCATTACGTCCCCCCCCCCCCATTTCATATCCTGTGAATTTGAACTCCTTACTGTTTCTTTTAAATATTCTATCCATTCATTCAGCATCTTTGTTAATGTTCCACAGAGTTTTCATAAATATTTCTCCAAAATGTGTCTATTTCTTCATTTTTAATGGTGTTTCTATTCCTTTTGCTTTGTTTCCCAGATATCTATAAAACTTGTTTTGGTCATCAACAAATTGCTTATTTTGTAGTTTTCCTTTATTTTTATCTGTATATCTTCTAAGTTTTTATGCCTGCGCTACTATTAATTTAGTATATGCAATAATGTATGATAAAAACTGGTCTGTTCTAATACTGTGCATTGTTTTTATCACATCTTAATTATTTTTGTTGAACTGTTCCCTCTTTGATAGTCTTCTGACTGTGACACATTGTCAATTGCTTTATAGTTTTCTCTGTTCTATGCTTCCATTATGGCATTTTTATTTCTTCCCTTTCTTTCCCTTAGTACTCTGTATTTTTGTGGTAAAGGTGTGTCGGTTATTAGTTTGGCGGCACAGTCACATACCCTATATATTTCTGTTACATCATATGAATGTTTGTTAATAGTTTTGTTTACTGTATTCATCTGTTTTACCAGACTTCTGACATTTGGGTCTTATTTACTTTCCATTATCTATTTCTTTAATTGATATTACTATCTTTAGCCACCTCTATTACATCCAGCAAATCTGCCCTTACATCATTTTCTTCTAAACTGGGGGCATATTCTTTGCTCTCTTTCTTCATGTGACTTATTCTTTCCAGCTGCTTCCTGCATCATTCCTTGTTCCTTCATATGACAACTCACTGGCCCATCACACCATAATTTTGCCTGTCAAGAGTTGTCACGGTTTCCTGCTTCTTCCCTTGCTCTGCAACTCCAAATGAACTTTTGTACTGATTTCCTACTGAAGGCTCCAGAGCATCATCATGTGGCAAGTGATGAAATGCTTTCTATTCCACTTTTTCCTTAATTTGTGGACTTGTTGTTTCATCATGCTGTGATATAGTCCATCTTAGACTTTCTGCACAAAATCCTTTACTTTGCAGGTTTTCCATAACTTCAGTTTTTATTTATTGAACTTCTGCTTTATTAATCTTCTGTTAACCTTTGTATTGTGAAATTATCATCTGGGTGCCTTTGCCTACATTTCTCTTCAAATATTTTGCATAAATATTGTACCATATTAGGTCTCTTTCTTTCTCATGTTCATATTTCTTTTCATATTTCTTTTTTATGCCTTTCAAAAATCTCTGGGTTTTGTTCTTTATATTTTCACACATCTTCCATCACTTCTTTTTCAAGGCAGCCCAAAGTTTTTTTTTTTTTTTTTTTTTTTTTGTCTGTGTAACACTTTCATGGATCTGTTGTACTAGTGATCACAAATTTTTATTTGAAGCTTTTGACAGTTTTTCTTCTGCAAATATTTTTCTTTCCTTTAATTTCTCCCAGTTTTTTTTTTTTTTTTTGAATATCTTCTATTTGGAGATTGTGGGCTTCTTGCATAACAACAATACATAATTTCTTCCTTCTCAATAGCCCACGCTATCATCTTTACGGCTCTTTTTTGGCCTGACAGTTTTTGTGATTTTTGTGTACTAATGCTTACTTCTACAACAGGGTGGGGGGGCATCCAGCACCTGAGTCTGTCTACACTTCTGTTTCACAGCCAAAGCCGAAGCCAGAGATATGAATGAGAGAGAGAAATTTTTTTAACACAGATGGATACACGACCTTATCTGAAAATATAGCCAATCCTTCAAAACCTATTTAACTATTATTTCTGTTCTTAAGATATTGAGTGAAACTGGGTATGAGACAGTGGGAGAATGACTGAAATTTGAAATGCAAGTGTTAAGAACTCTATAAATGAGTCGCTCTTCATTTTTTTCTTCTCATGAATCTTTTTTTCTGAGTCTTAGCTTTGATAATTCTGGTCTCTTATAGCAATGACAGAAAAAGCTTTCCTGTCATGCCTTTCCAAATTTAGCACACCTCCAAGCAAAGAGCTATAAAGGTAACATAGTGGGATCTTTATCTAGATTTAGCATACCAAGACTCATCCTATGGAGTCTTATTTTTTAAAAGACTTTTGCACAAGCTGTCAGACCTATGAAATGAAGTCTTAGTATCTGGCCAAATAGAACAAAAAGTCTACAAAATCCCTCAGCTGAGGCATGAGGAGGGGGGTTTTGGTTCAGATCTGATATATTCTGAATACTTTCTTTTAGAATGGTGATAAAGTCTTCCATGAGGTCTCATTTGATTAGATATGGAGAAGAAACAGGGCAAGACAAATGCTGCCTCGTTATTCTGTGCATGGCAGAGTACAGAAGATTATACAGTGGTTTTATAACAGTTATCTTCCTGTTCCAGAGAAACTCCAAATTGATTTTCCTCTTTTTCTTTATTAAAGCCAAAGGCGATGATTCAGGTGCATGTGAAAAGCTTTAAGTGGTAGGCCAGGAGTACAGAACTGAAGCAAATGGAGTGATGAAAGATTGTGATTCCTTTGATTTCAGCCCTTTTCCCCACATGGGCCATTTTTTTAAAATTGGACTCAAGAATTGCTCAAACCAGTGAAGGTAACTTCACTAACATGGCTTGATTTTACTGTACCTTTTATTAGTGTGTGCCCACCAGTTCTGAGCTCACGTCCAATAATCAGGACTGACAAACGTAAGACACCTTCAGCAGTACCTGAAGAACCTAAAAGTTAAAATATTCACTAGTTTAGGAGGTACAGAATATTCAAGTCATTCTTTGTATTTTTGCCTTTTTGGAATAAAACACCACCCTTTTTGTCCCTCAATGGTTGGCACACATGCATTTTGATCTTTGCTTAACAGGTTTATATGTAACCTCTATGCTGGGGATTCTACCTTATCTCCACCAAAATGGATACCTGGTGGGCTTCCCAACTCATAACCAATGCATGCATCTTAAAGAGCTTCCAAAACGTTTGATTGGGAGAGGGGTAAACCAACAATGAGACTGATGGGTGCAATGGGGCTGTCCAATAATCAAGTGTCCAGTGACAAAGGCATGACATCAACACATCTCTATTGAAATACCTTTTTCTGCTAGTGAGCAAATGGAACAATAACAGCAAACATCCTGCGGCTCAAGAGATGCAGCAGGGTGTGGGCTTAAAACTACTAGTATGTCCTCTGCTAGCATGAAAGGCCTAGATATTTTGGGCCATTTCTTTAGGTAAGAATGATCAATAAGAAAGAGAATTAAACTGTTCTCCAATGAAAATAATCATCTGTGTTAGGATAAGAGAGGGCTGTACCAGCATTACAGTGATCATCCTTATGACCCATCATGGAACAGATGCAAAGGTTATAAGCAGGCCAGTAGGTTCCTGGATGGAAATATCTGGGGCCAGTGATTCAAGTAAGGAGAATACTGGGAGTCAATTCCCTTACAAAGTATGCACAACCACCACAACAGTCTTTGTAGACGCTCTTAGCATAGAGGATATTTCAAACTGCAGTAAGCTTTGTTCAAATATGAGGCCAGCCAAAAATCAAATCTTCAGTAAGGATCCCAGATACTGATGTGCCAGAAGTCAGCCACAATTTCCACTAACATGATCAAGGCATTCTGCAACACCAGTCACATCTCCCTCTTTGGAGTCACCACATGGAATATGACAAAATGAATGTGCTGACTGAAGTTAAGTTCAAAGATGAGGAACCTCCTGTTCCATTTGGAAAGATAGAGAGACAGCTAACAAAACTCTTCCTTTTAGCCCCTTTGAGGAACAGATTCTGGTCCTCCTGAAAATTTGTAGAGACTAACTGGTTTTCTAAGGAAGCTGTGATGAGATGCAACCTAAGAGCCGCAAGAAAAAAAACATCTTGGGCCATGTCTCGAGTGCATCAATCCTTTGTCATGGTCCCCCAGAATGGATCAAATTCTGAGGAACTGACCCAATTAGCAATCCCAAGAATTACTCAGGAAAGCAATCTGCTTCTTTGAAGACTTTAGAAGGGGGACAGAACCATCTATGCTGCTCTCATCAGTCTATGAGTGAGTTTTTCAATACAACAAGGATTGTACAAGCTTAAGCATCTCTTCAGAGGATGGCCTATCTGGGGAAAGAGCTCCAGGGGCAAGTCATTATCCATGAAAGTGCAAAGTCATACCATTAGCTCTCAGTTCTTCTGTAACCAAGCATGCATGTTGAACTAGTACACATAAAATCCAACCAGCTTTTGGGGGCAGCGAGCTGTATCAGGTTTAAGGGGAAACCTCATCTGAAATGAGTCAATAAATGGTGGTTTACTGAAACTAGCTCCTTTTAGGGGCTGAAAGTTTCCCAAAGGACCATTTATTATGCCCTTTCAAAAAGTCAACTGTTCTCCAAATAACATACTATCCTGAGGTAATCAAAAGAAAAAAGCTCTTGACACTTTCATCAGTATCATACCCCATCAGAGATGAAATGTGGACTGAACAACCCAATTTATAATTCTTCTCTTCTTTGAAGCTAAAAGATGAAGATGGAGTAAAGTTTTCCTTCTTTAAAACGGTTAGTCCGGATACAAAACATTTATGTTCTGCACTAAATCAAAATCCCATTGTGCAAAAAGTTTACAATCATTCAATACAGGATTCTCAAATGAATGAAATCCTGCCTTCTGACTTTTGAATAACTAGGTTTCAGGGGTACACTCCCCCAAAACTTCAAATGGTATAGAAGTAGGTATCTGTTCAACTAACATCTGATCCCAGGATGTCCTTAACCACATAGAAGAAATCTCAGAAACAAAGGGAGCAGATTAAATACAGAAGATTTCTGGAACTAAAACAGTGGAAGCTGACATGTTAGTACAGATTGTTTTCAGACAAGTAAATGATTTTAAAGGCTAAATCTTCAAAATGTGTAGTGATTCTCTGTGAAAAAAGTCTGCTCCTTTGGAGAAATGTGGTAGTAGGGAATTTACAGAAAGTTTAGTTGTGTAACATGCACTTACCACAACAGTTGACATTTAAATCACTGCTGCAGTAGCCTTACTATATGGGTTACATCCTGTAAAAGGATATAATGGCTGGACTGGCTTGTAAAAAGCTTTTATTCCAGGCTTCAGCACACACATCTTGGCTGCTGTAAACTTAAGCTCCTGAGTGTAGAAAACAGCAGCCTGAGTGCCAAAAAGCTTCAGAACTTATTTTGCCCCAATAGAAGGAGGCTACGGTCCTGAAAAAGCACATAAAATGAAGAATACGATAACTGATATAATAAACAAAAGTATGTACAAATCAGTGGGAAAGAAAGTGCAGCTACTGCAGTACTGATTTAATCAAACATTTACTGTTGTGATAAATGCAACTTACATAACTGAACTATGTCCACCATAAATCACTGCTGCAGTAGCCTTAGTTTTATGGTTAGATTGCTTGCTTGTGTCTTTCGGCTTTTCCCAGCTAGGGGTCGCCACAGCGGAACTCCAGTCCGCTAATGATTGGCAGTAGATTTTTACGTACTGACTTGCCAGGTCTAATGCACAACCTTCAACGAAGGAATGCCCATTCACGCATGTCGCTACACAGAAGACGCTCTGGGAATCGAACAGGCAATGTCTAACTGGGAGGCGACAACGCTACCGCAGCACCACCACCACAGTAGTTTTATGGTTAGATTACCGTAGCTTATTCTTCTTGGGAGGAGGAGGAGGAGGAGGAATTAGGATCCTGACCCTCTAGAGAATGATCCTAGCAAAACTGGAAAAGGAATCCAGTTTGTAGTACTTTGTAAAATTATGTACAGACGACCAAGTAGCTGTCACTAGAATGTTTCTAGAGTCTCTCTCTTTACAATATGCCATTGAAAAAAGACAAAGCTCTTGTACAGTGTGCCTTGGCCTTGCCTGGAAGTGTTTTATCATAGTGTGACTTAAAAGGGACAACCATCTGAAAGCAAAATGCTCTGAGGTAGGTTGCCTTTCTGTGCCATTCAAAGGAAATATACAGCTCTTCAGCTTTCCTAAAGGACTTAGTTCTGTCAAAATAATACCACAGTTGCCAGCGCATGTCCAACATATGAAGACTCCTTTCTCCCTGGTTTTGTGGTTCAAAAAAAAATTGAGGTAGACGGATGGCTTGATTCAGTGCAAACTCTGATATTGCTTTTAGCAAGAATTAGGGATTTGTTCTTAAAGTAACTAGTTCTATGAAAAAAATGATAAGGTTCAACCACCTTGACAGTTTGCAACTTAAATATCTTCTTGCAGATATCAGAGTAATCAGTAGCACAGTCTTCCAAGTTAACTGTAAATCAGAGTGATAAGCTACTTTAAAAATAGACAGCATTTCAAGCACAAAATTAAGAGTCCAACAAGGTTCCACCCGTTTCCCTGGTAGTATTCAATGCAAAACCCCACTCAGAACTTGACCAAAGTCTGAGAAGAAAGGGGAGGATCTATGGGCAAACATACTGAAATGGCCAACAGATAGGACAGAGGATAGCAATTCACACAAATAATGCAGCACCACTGGTACATAATCCCTGACTGTGCCCTGATTATTAGACTGGCAACAAACAGAAAGCCTCTTCCAATTACTAACATATTTCCTAGTAGTTGTCTTTCTTGCCTCCTTTAGTACATTCTGAGAAATAAATGTGCCTAAAAAGTATCAAAATTGAATCATCCAGTCTATCGACTGTAGTTGTTTCAGACTGATTTGTATCAAACTCCCCCTTATCTTGTGTGGGTAAATCCAATCTCTGAGCAAGCTTGCAGCAATTGCTGTTGGCCAACTCCAAAAGAAGGGAAAACCACAGTTGCCTGGACCAAAATGGAGTTACCACAAGGATCTCTGGATAGTCCTTCTGAACCTATAAAATTACCCTGGATATCATTGGAAAGGGTGGAAATGCATATAGGAACATTTCTGTACAAAGGAATGAAAAAAACATCTGTTTTCCAGGCCTTTTGCGAAGATTCCTGCAGCAAACATGTTGAGTTGTCTGTTTTGAAAGGATGCAAATAGATCTACTTGAGCTACTTCTAACAACTGGATCAATTCCTGGAAAAGCTCTCATTTAATTTCCATTCATGAGGGTCTACACTGCTCCTCTTCAGCTTGTCTGCTACTACATTTTGCTCTGATAGAATGTAACCTGCTTGGAGGGTTAACCAATGTTGAAAAGCTGTCTCCTAAGCTACCACACAAAGGCTGCACAGAGGGTAGGACCTGGTGCATCACTATTTATGTACCGCATCACTGTGGTGTTGTCTGCAATCACCTGTAAGGGTCTTGGGGACCACAGGCAGTGAAGAAATTCTACAGCATGGATCAAAGCAAACATCTCTTTCACATTTGTGTGTTTTGGCCTGTTTCGATTGTTCCAAAGATCCTGCATTGTTATCCGCATTGATGCAGCTCTCCACAAAAAATCTGATGCATCTGTTGTTACAGATTGAGCAGGGGATGTGAGAGAGAGAGAGACCAAATGGGAGACTGGAATTCAGAGAAATTTGGTCCCTTTACCAAAGCAGTTTTCTCTTTACCAAGCCCAGTACTGGAGTTTGAAAGTCCAGCGGGTGGGAATGTTAGGTCCAAATTTTTTCATGTGCAACCTTTCAAGAGGAATGATGAGGATTACATAAGCTATGAACCCTAAATTCCTGCTCTGGCTGAAGTCTGAGACTGACTGGAGAAATCCAGGAAAAGTTGCAGATACAAGATTTTTTGAGTAAGGAATGCCTTTTGCATGGATGAGCCTAGAAGGCATCCTAGAAACATGAGAGTAACCTGTGGACACAAAAACATGCTTAAAATTCTTGTAGCTCCTTCCCTTTCTTTTGAAGACATTTGAAAAGAACAGCAGCATTAGCTCCAAAGAGGGCAGAATTATCAAGAGGAGTATCCATAAGTTTTGCCTTGATGATATGAGGTAAGGGCTGTAATCTCAACCAAGAGAATCTTCATAGAACTGAGCCAGATACAACTGATCTGGCAGATACTACAGCTGCATCATAACTGCACTTTATGGAATGGCAAGTCACTTAAGAACAGGCTGTCAAAAGGGAGGAGAGTTGATTTTTGAGTCCAGAGTCTGGATGGTCTGATGGCAGCTGTGAAACCTGAGGGAGCAAGGCCAAAACATATTTGGACATATATGTTTGGTAATTAATGGCCCTGAAAGCCAGTGTGGATGAAGTATTGACTTTTTTACCCAGTCTCTCCACCATCTCACTGTCTTTATCAGATGGAAGTAAGGAGGTGGAAGGTAATACTATAGAAGGTCTATCTGCAGACACTGACATAAGAGCAGGATCTGCAGGAGGACATTTAAACAGAAATTTACTGTCCAGTGGCACCTTGTAAAATTTATCTGGCCTTTTGGGAGCACGGTGTTGAGAGTCAGGTGGCTTGGAAGCTGACAGAAAGGCAGGCAACACAGGGGTATAGCAGAAGAGGGAAGGGGAGTCAATCTGTAAGAGATCATAGTATCTTTTCTGCACCTTTGAGACTTAAGGACAATCCCACTTAAAGTAGTCTGTCATTTTAGATTTGGTTTCTCCAAAGGAGGTGTCCTCCTCAGGGGAATCTGAGCCATTTGACTGTACTTCACGGGAGGCATAACTCAAAGGAGAAGCTATCTTGGTGGAATAGGCCAAAGACTCATCTAAAGTGGAAACTTCCTCTTCAGAAGGCTCCTGCTCCAAGGAAGAGCTCCTCGGGACAGAAGTGGGAGAGACCTAGGGAAGAGAAAAAGCAGGAGAAGGTCTCAAAACCATAAAGGCATTATGAATACCCTGTGAAAAAGCCTGCCGATCTGGAGTAGGGTCCTGTGGAAGAGAAACATGCTTAAGTTTTCTTTTCTTCTTAAGAGGAGTATCTACCCTAGGCTAAGAGGAAGGGACCTATGTAGGCCAACTCTCTGGCACAAACATCGGACTCTTTTCACTGGCCAAGTTAAAAGAAGTACTTTGTGGAGCATCCAAAGAGATGACCTGTGGTTCCCCCATACCATCCTCACAGTACATCTGTGAAGCCTATGTGGATGTGCTAATGGTAATTTCCTTAGCTGCCTCTGAAGTGGTACCCACTACAGGAAAAGAACCAGCAACCGTACGGACCTCTGGACCTTCATCAGCCTCGAGAGGGATGTCTGGATTCAGAGGTGTAGCCAAAGATTCAGGCCTAAGCTTTTTGACCTTTCTCTTCAGAGGCTCACCAGCTGAACCCGAAGTATCCTCCATAGCACGTGTTAGCCACTTAAGCTTCTGGTTCTCTAGGTAAATGTTTAAGGCAGAAAGACGACTGCAGAGCATCTTAGGGATAAATGCCTGACAAGTCATCCATGCCTTGTAATCATGTGTAGACCCTAGACAGAACAGACACTGGTCATGGTTATCTTGTGTGGAATCTGTCTTCCACAATGGCACTTGACTTTCTTGAATGACATGAACCTCAGAAAACATGCAGTATGAAACAAGAAAAATCTCCAGTGAGATACTTATCTGAAAACAGCAACCACTCAGCGATCAGAGGAATGAGAGAAGATGATGTTTGAACTGATGGCAGAGAAGTTCTGAGGATGGTACATATGGACATCACTTTTATGGCCTATGCTCCCTGCTACCTTTGTACAACGTCCCATGTATCTTTTGCATACTGGCCGAACTTTCTGGTTGCTTAGACGGGGAATCCCTTATGTGATGACTACTGCAACATGGAAATAGAAGGACATCCTCTGATTACTCACCAAAGGAAAATGCCTCATCACCATACACAGCCGGCTTTAGGCACCAGCAAACCCTGTGGTTGCTGCAGGCCCCCTGTTCCTGGGGGGTCCCCAACCACAGCAAGTTATCTGATCATGATATTTTGTAACATGTTGTCAAACCAAAAAGAGCTAGTACAGCAATTTTATGTACTTAACTCAGGTGGGTAATAATAGCTCTTATTTATTTCTCCTTTAAAATTTAAAGATATCTCTGGTTATAGTAACACTGTTGTGTCAAATAACAGGTGTCACAATTCCATTAAATATTTTACCACTGACATGGTGGACCTGGCTTAGTTAAATCCTGCTGATGGACATTCTACTAAAACTAACAAAATAGCCAGCTTTACGTATCTGCAATACCCATGGCAGCAAGGAGGCCCCTTAATCATCCTTGACTATGTGGGGGACCCACAAAAACTGTTACTGGCTGGGAAAATGAGGAGAAAAAAATTATTAATGTTTCTGATTACGCTCTTTAACTGAGCACAGGGCTGTGATATTACCATATAAGGATAAAACTGATAAGGAACATGTGCAAAGTAAGCACTAGAGAGATTAGCAGCCCAGAGGGAATGATCTAAGTGCAAATCCTGGATTTTAAGAAGAGCTGACATTTCCAATCTTCAGGGATGGTTTTCACTTTCAGTGAGTTTTATAAATATTGGCAGAACACAAGACATAACTTTCAGCTTCTTTGCTCAAGAATTCTGAGCATAGCCAAAAATATCAGAATAAAGGCTCAATATCAGGAACACCTTTTAAATATTACTCTTTCACTTAAAAAGTTAGCAGAATAACATATTTTGCATCGAGATGCATTTTTTGGATATAAGTATGAAACTCTGATCTCTGGATTTATTGACCGTCTGTAATCCTGAATGATTTACCAGCAAATCAAACTTTTTAAAAGGGACAGCGCAAAATTATAATGCAAAATCAGGGATAGTGACAGGTATGCATGACTCCTCAATGACAGAAATAAACAACAGTCAATGATCTGGTGTGGCAGTACCCATGTTACACAGCATATTGCTATTTGCTGAAATAAGTGCAAAACTAGTATTGCTACGGCTTATGTTTGTGTGTGTAAAAAAATCACAGATTTTTACCTGTGCGCACACACAATAATGCCAGGACACATACATTACTCTTCGAGACAGTAGTAGAAATGCATGAATGCATTCACAAAGTGCAGTTAACAAGTAATTGTATTTCAAAAAATGAAGCATAAAATATATCACAGACCATTCAATCCCTTATCTTCTAGGAGTCTGGTGGCTCCCACTCTCCAGACTGTCTACAATAGGGAGTCAATCATCCCAAGTAATTGGGACCTAGGGTAGTTTGGATAATCAAACATACATTGAACCAGATAAAAACATTTCTAAAATCTTTTTTTTTTCCTGCATGCAGGGAATACACTTTTCAACCATTCAGATATTCCAGTGGACAGTAAAGAATATTTTTCACACGAGTGGACTACAAGCTCAAAAAACACACACAAGCGAATATGTATAGAGTTTACATATTCAGACTTTATTTTTCCTAAGCAAAAACATTAGAAGGCTGTGTTTGGATAACTGACGTTTCAAATAATCAACGTTCGAATAATTGACTCTGTACTGTAAATGGACTTTGACTTGGACTTATTGGTGGCTTTTGCGCTCAGCTACACCCATTCTAATACCAGTCCTGCTCTAATGTGTGTATACAAAAGGCTTCTGTAGGTTCTGTGTGGGATTGGGGATTGTGTGGTCATTACTACTTTAATTTTCATCACAGTCAAAATTTAGAGGTGTGCACAGGAGGTAATTTATGCTTGTGTTTGGCTGAAGACACTGTGACCATTGCTTCTTTTACTTTTCTCACAGACCATAGAGGTGTACAAAGAAGGTTACTATAACTTGTGTAGGGGCAGTGTACTGTGTAGGAGCAACAAAGTGGAGTGTATTATTGCAATCATTTTTTTTTTCACTTTCCTCACAATCACATAGGCACATATACAGCTGTCTGCATTTGGTGGGATTAGGGGTGAGGAGGCATGGTATGTATATGTACGACAGCACTCACTTGAAATACATGACTGTGGAAATTTGAACATCTGCTTTCATCCCAGTCTAACACAAGATGAATGGCACAGGCAGCGATTGACTTTTTTGGGTGGGGAGTTTGAGAGGCAGACAGTATTCCCAGATAGGATGTATTCTCACACCAACTGGCCTGCACATTATAAGTTAGTATTTTGTCAGCTTTGAACATTAAGCCTTCAGCACAACTTACATCTTCCTTGAAAGAAAGAAAACAAAAAGAAAAAAAAAAAGGACAAACTTTTTTCTTACTCATGATTTTTGTTTAGGCCACCATTGGATTAGAAGGTTTGGAAAGTGCTCTAAAATGCATGCCAGACTATTTATAACCCTATGGTTTCTAGGGGCCCCAGCTTACCTGAGCCATTTTCTAGATCATTATTGCTGTGTTGTTGTGATCAGGAAAGGTAAACTGAAAGGATGCAAGGAAAATTAAAGTTGAACAGCAACACTGCATTTATTTCCTTAATCATAATTTCTGTTCAAGTCATTGTTGAATGAAAAAGTTGTGTCCAAAAAAAAAAACACTAAAATCCACTTCAGTGCATATAGATGGTTATGGCTTCTTAAAAAAAAAAAAAAAAAAGCTAAAGAGATTATACAAAATTGAGAAAAGGAAGAAAATATGCATAGTGTGGGGATCCCAAAATGGGGAGAAACAAAGGGGAGCACTAGAGGGTGTGTGTGCGTTGTCTGTGTGTGTCTGTTTTGGGGGAGAGAAACAGCAGGCAATGACTAGGGTATTATTTCACTTAAGCCCAGACCTGTACACAGAGCTGTTGTAATGCATCAAAGTTGCAACTAAATGCCAATAACTGTGAATGCACCTTTGTGAGATAGCCCAACACAGTGTAATACTCAGGCTTGCTGTAATGTAAGTGTACTGTAGCTACAGGTCAGTCTGTGCTTACTACTCCTAAATGTTTGCAGAAAACTAAAAGGTTATTTAGGACAGGTGACAGTGACAGGGCGATACTAACATGAGAAGTGCCCAAGGGCCTCCAGCTTGACATTAGCTGGTAGCCCCCAATATGCTAACACCAGCACTGTCACCATATCAGTGTCTGCTGCCCTGGAAAGACAGTCAGCACAATCATATAGAGACTTTAAAGAATGTTTAATTACCTGAGTAAGAGAAGAAATAAGAAAATTCAGAGAGGAATTACCTTCTAAAGATGAAACATTGGCAGAACTGTCCCTCAGATTGTCGAGGAATAAATTCTCTTCCCAAACCTGTGAAAAGCTTTCCCATTCTTGTTAGTAGGAGAAGGAATGGAATTAACTACATTTTTATTACCAGCTGATGTAGAAATTGAAATAGCTGGAGTCTAATTTGGGATGCAAAAACAAATATTTGTAAGTGGGGAACCTAAAAAAAAAGTCTATCTACCTTCTTGAGGACAGATAGTAGAGTATAAGGCATACGGCAGGCAAAATCAAAAACATCCTCCAAGGATGGCAAAAAAGGAGGTATAGGAGTTGGAAGTGGTACATCCATGTATAACATATCATATTTCCTCAAAGAGGAAACTTCATCTTGCTCCCACTAAAATAAAATTACTCACTACACAGACAGAGTTTCTGAAACGAAAATTCTTTTATATGCAATTCTGTGGAAATCATTTCCTCAAAATACTGGATATGAGCAGAAAATGCCCTATCTGTACCTCATCATGTTCTATTAACAGGGAATCCTCAGAACCTGGTTAGAACTCATTTATTTGTTTACTGATTATATCAGTGTTTCATTATATTTGTATTTTTTCTGTATGTATTGTAAAAAGTTTGTCTTGTTATAATAAATAAAAAATTGTTTTAAAAAAAGACTTTCTACCTTGCTTGCTATGGTCACAAGTGGGCACTGAGGACATGGCGGATCCTTGGTCCATTGTGGCTGAAGAGAGTACACCAGTGGGATGCAGAGGGAAAAGTAAGTGGTCTGTGAAACAAGAAACTACCACTGCAGAGTCACCCAGCTCCATACGTGGTTTCTTCTTCAGTCCAGTGTGTGAAGTATCCAAAGAACTGGTAAAGCTGTCCCATGTCACAGCTGAGAAAGAAGCCTGAATACTGGTCAATACTGCTGGAAGAAGTCAGTAAGTAAGTTGTCACCTAAGTGTACACAAGTATCAAATGCACATGTAATTCCCTAAAAACCCAACAGTTTCTCTACAAACAACAAACTAGCATAAAATACAGCACACTTTTTTCCCATAAAACAGTGTCTAAGAAAGAACAAACAGTTCCTGATAAAAATATCTTGCTAGACAAGACAGAGCCAATAAAACAGTAAACATAAGCAAACGAGGTAGGCCTGTTAACTTTTTATGAAAAAAGCAAAATGTGTGGAAGGTAAGGGAACTTTTTCTGCCCAGAAAAGAAAGACAGGAGCCAACCATCAACCCTCTGAAGCCCATGCTGCTATTTTCTTCAGTTAGGAGCTGTAGTTCACAACAGCCTGGGTGCATGTAGGGGGGACATACAAGCCACTGGAACTTTTACTTTAGCAGAATAAAAGGAAATTACAAAGCTGAAACCGCAAGCCTGAAGTGACTGATAAAATGCAGAAGCTAAATAGCAGAGCAGCTTAGTTATCTCAGCAAAAATCAACTGATGAATGTGCAATGCTCTTTTATAACGGAGTCATCCTCTAAGGGTCATGGCATATGACTGTAACTATATACCAATGGGGATATCCAGCAGATGAAAATATCTGGCCAAAGATTGATGGCTACCGGTTGCAATACTCACAATATACAGAATTCTAGTAATCCTCTATACAGCATGTGGTACACAACTGTAGCAATTATTTGCATACACAACATCTGAATATAACCATCCAAGTAATTTTTGTGTATGCATAATGCAGTAAATCAACATATTTGTTGTTTTAGAAAAAACAGGTAAGAAGAAAGTAAACATTTCAGTCACTTTTAACATGCACAACACACATACATCCCTCTGCAACAAGTAAGTTGAATGTTTGGACATTAACATTTAAAAATTAATTTATTATACATTTTTCATCGGTGTGCTGCTTTTTCCAGTGTTCTGAACATAATAAATATATATATATCTCTGGTAAAGCCCTTCGGAGTCTTTTTTCCAATGTCCTTGGGCATACTGTCTTTCAAACACTCCATTCATTATGACACTGATGGCTTAAATGTAAAAAAAACAGTACATTGCATGCGCCAAAATATACAAATGTCAATTATTTTAATACATTTCCAGAATATTTAACAAGTATTACAGTAATATTGCTTAACAGTGCCCAGGCACTAAGACAACAGAATAAGTGGTTTACTTCACTATCCTGTCAAGAGCTTTGTAATTTAAAAGAAACAGTAACCCCCCTTTCACTTAAAGACATACCAAAGAAATAACACTGGTTCTACACAAGAAGTCATTTGGCAGAATGCAAATCAGAAGTATCAGGATCTTTTTTTAGCAATTCATAAATTTTCTGAATCTGGTGAAGCAAGAGGGTATAAAGGACTTAAGTAGTATCATGCTGTTAAGCAGCAGACAAGAACATGTATAATTCCTGTGGTAAGAACGTTATGTCCCAGAAGAGAACAAAATCAGTTGACACTTAGCTGTATACCATATTTTAAAAAGTTCAAATTATTTTTTTTGTTTTTGCTAAAGTCTTACATACTCAGTTTTACACCTGATCTTACAGTGGACGAGAGGGGGAGAATATTTGGATCTCTTAAGAATTTCTTAACAGATTATCAGCAAGAAGCCACATATAAGGAAATGTGTATCTCTATGCTATGCCCACCTGCATGGGAAGTTATTTTAACTTTTAATTAAAAATACTTTGAGGGGCCTCAATAACTGATGCAAGGCTGCACTCATTTAATTTGTTTGAAGAAAGAGCATGAAAAGAAAACAAAATACAAAAATAGTTGAAGCAAACTATGGTTCTATGCATACAGCTACTGCGCAAGGAAAGAGGGGCACCATTTCTGTTAAACAATTTCTCAGTCTCGCTGCAGCACTAAAACAGAATAAAAGTACGTCTCTTGGTTTAGTCTTTGTTTCCTATAAAAAGGCCTTCAATGAAACATCTGCGTAGTGGTTTAGAATTCTGATCTTACAACAACATAGTTTTAATGGATCAGTGACAAACATCAATTTCAAGTACAAATGTGCAATCTTCTTATATAAAAACTCAGAAGATCCCTTCGTAGACCTTCCATTAACTAATAAAATCAATGCAAATTTAAAATGTACATATCAGTTTTCCTTTTAGAAGTCAACATACAAAATATATAAAAATATCTACAAAAGTCCATGTACAAAAAAATAGTCCATTTAAGACAATTGATCCCAAAATGTAAGTGAAACAATTGAAGGGCACTTGGGGTTTCTAATTCAATGTCTTGCAGTTTAGAAGGCAAAATACCACAGTCATGTAAAGTTGTCCATCAGTTTTCAGTGCTTTCTTATGGCTGCCAGCTCTTTTATCTGAGAGTACACAAGTACATTATCTTTGCCATTTTTGCTGTTTTTGCCTTCATAAGGCTGGCTATCAGAAAAAAAAGTACAGCGATGCTCTGCACCTCAGTCAATTCAAATAACCCCACTGTAATTTGGGTGTCCAACTGCCCCTAGTTGCTGAAAAAATGCTCTTATCTCCTCTTGTACTATGGCATCTTTCGTGCAACCTGTTAAATATTAACAGTGTTTCATAAACTCCCTTTCTCAAAGGCAGCTTTTCACCAGATGAGAGCACTGTTTTCCTTTGTCATCAGTTGGGTGTCTGCTAAATGTACATCAGAAAAGATGCTTCTTCGCCCAGTGTCCCAGCAGCTTTGAAAAAGGAAATTATATCAACTCAGGAAGTCCTAGGAGTGTAGTAGCCTTCATTTCCTGGTGAATCAGATTGAAGTTTCATTACTTCCTCTGTTAATGAAAGAGGGGAGGGGGTTAACATGCAGGGTTAGGTTCAGTAAGTACACACAACATGACATTCAGATTAAACATATAGTAAATGCAGCACCCATGCAAATAAAACCATGCACCTTGCAACAAACATTTTAAAACATTAGTTTACACCCATTAGAGATGCAGGATTTAACAAGACAATTAAAAGTACTTGTTTATGTTAACTTCTGTATATGTTAGGTGCAAGAGCTTAACCATGGTAGTATGAACACTGACACTTAAGTACACACACACTGTGAACATAATGTCTTAACTCATCTGTTGCTCATGCCAAGGTTTCAGATGTTCCATTCAGGGGCATGGAAAGGCCACCTCCCCACTTTAATATTACATATATGCAAACACAGTTTCCTAAATCTGAATTTGTCCTTTGCTTTCTGAGTTACAAGAACTGGTATTACATGATAAAATTGTTTACCAAAATATTCTACATTAATGTGTTTGTGTTTGTTATTATGGAATTCACTAGCCTCTATGAAAGAACACTATCTGATTTGTCTGTTTCTAACTAATGGGCAATGTGTTACCTGCTGCACACTGTTAATACAGGTTTGTGAAAATGCATATTGTAAGTTAGACTTTTAGTCTAATAGTTCCGTTCTCAGGAATCAAATCTATTGCAATAATTTCAGTCTTTCTATCCACTCAGTGCTGGTCGTCTCTTGCCTTGTGTAAGCTCACAATTTCAAATAAATTAAGACAGATATCAGTGTTATGAGCAAACACACACAGGAAAACACTTACTCAGAATCAGAAGTGTCTCCATTGACGGTTCCAGTTCGGACATTCATGCTAAGCCCATTAAATTGATCCTGTGATGACTGCCTCCTTGGAGTTTTTATTAAAACACCTTTTGTAGAGTGGACCCCATCACTGGAGCACAGAGAGGAAGTCCTTGAGGAAACTGTTTGATTGTAATCACACATTTTTTCCCGCAATCTGTTCTTCATATTCTTGTCAGTTAGAGGTGGTGGGTAAGTAATTTTATTTTTTAGAATACCTACCAAAAAAGGAACATCATTAATTGCAAACGGTGCAGATATGCAAGTTAAATGAAGTATATGAGCACTGCTTTCCACTTTTAATACATTTCTAAGTCTACATTACTTTTAGTAATTAACAACTTTCAGTCATTCCATTTGCACTTAAGACGGTCACCCAGTAATTGAAACAAATCATTGTTAATACAAAATGTGGACTCTTGAAACACTAGAGTAGATGGTGGCTAATCTAGAGCTGATTTATCCTTTTACAAACACATCACACCTCCTATACCAAAGATAATCCAGCTACAGAAGGTGTTATATAGGATTGAAATGCATCTTTATCAAAAAAACAGGATTGTCATTTGCCCAAACAATGCAACATCACAAGTTCCTTTTCAAGTTATTTTTCAACTTGATGCAACATAATCTTAACATGTTACCAGCAGAATAGCTTATAACAAAGTTGCTCATTTTGGTAGAAGGACTATACATCAGACGCATCATTTTTTGAAAACCTTTAGTGAATTATCACTTGTGACACAGGCAAACTTACATTTATATAAACACAATCAAACCATGTTAACAAGTTCACATTTAAAAACATTATACATTCCATATATTGTTTTATACCTTATAATCAAGGCAACATTACATAAATTGTTCAATTCCTGGCTTATCTAAAACCTCATTCCTCTTCCAAAACATTTTTCTGCATATACTGTTCCCACAATTTCCATTTTTTCTTATGTAATTTACTCCTACCATTTTCTAAAGTTCCCACTTCCTGTTCTTTTATCTCTGTCACAATATTCACTACTTCAACTATAATTGGTTTAAACTTTGATTTCCATTTTATAGTAATTTCTTTTTGGCAGCCACTAGAATTAAACTTAAGGCCTTACTATGTTGAGGAATTCAGATCCTGTACCCCGGCTCAAAAAATCATTTCCTCAGTTACACTCATATGCTCGGCCAGTATTCCTGACAGAATACTCTATAGAGAATTTTTAAAGTCTGTCAACTCATTACACTATACACACCAAGAATATATGCTCCCAGGTACCTCTTTCTTTCCCATTATACCTTCAACATTTGCCATTTACCTGAGGATTTTTTTTTGTTTGTTTCTGCTTGGGATATAAAAATATCTATGGAAACAGTACCAGGCAAAAATCCTAAATCTTTTAGACTTTGTTGCATATTTGGGAGCCATACATATTTCCTCCCAATGTTTCTTTATGAATTGCTTATCTAAGCTCTCTTCCCAATCTTTTCTGACCTCCTCTGATTGATTTCTATAATTACTGTGTAATATTTGATATGCTCTATTAATTATCCTTTTTTAACAGCAGCTTCTGTTCCAGATTCAATTAAAAAACAACCTGTGCAGGTCTTTCATTTAGGATTCCCCTATCCCTTTCTCTTTGTCTATACCCTGACATCAATCCCTGAAAGAGATGGCAATCTCTGGCCTGCAAGTGAAATGTCTTCTTGGCTTCTTCCCATTCTATTAAGCTTTTCCTCTCTAAATTTGATCCCAATACCTTGGTTCCTTTGTCAGCTTTTTCTAGTAAATTCCAGCCCCCTCTTGCCTATTCTCTGTTCTTATAAAAACTTCGACCAAGAACGTTAAAACTGTGTTTAATAAAACAGCATAAACAGCATATAGAAAAGAGCAGCAAAGCTTTCGGGCATAACTCCCGGGTTGCTCTTTTGTATATGCTGTTTTATTACACAGTTTCAATGTTCTTGGTCAAAGTTTTTATTGTAATTTGTCGTGTTACTTTCAGACCAACTTTACTGCTCGTATCAGTTTGCTGTTGATTTTGCCATTCTCTGTTCTCCAATTGCAGTCATTCCTATTAGTAGAATCTCCTTTTCTCCACTCCAGAGTTTGCTTAGTTCTTAGTATCCAAATAAGAATTCAAACTAGGAAACAAACAAAACACTCCACAAGTTGTCAAATAATCAATTGAGCTCCACAAAAATCACACAACTCATGTAAATCCCCTTTTTACCATTAAGTGCTTTAATCCTGGCCAGGACTTCATCAATACATAAATGATATCTTTCAGCAAGCATTTTATACCCATCCAACCCCCCTAAAAACCAATACAAAATCGTGTTCAATTAGACTTCAACTATTTGTGTTTATTATACAATTAACCAATTGCTTTTACAACCTGTTACATAGTCTTTGGAGCACGCTCTTTAATGTTATCATATCATTCATACCTGGAAACCTTCCTGCTTTTAACTTAAGTTGCCAACTTAGCTCTTTTTCTTCAATTATATTGTGCCATAGTCCTCTCTTTGGATCACATTCAACTTTTTCCAGTAACAAGAATCTATATCCATTAAAATGTTCACAACGCTGTATACGTTTCACTAAGGCACTATTTAGATCTCCCCTCTTAATGTCATACAGATGTTCATAGATTCTTTTGCACAAAGCGCTACTAGTTTTTACAGTGTAGTAACTTGAACATGACTGACAGATGGCCAAGTATACCACACATACAGTGTTATAGTCATAGTAGCCCTTTCTTTGTATTTTAAAACCTTTTTCTAATTGTAAAGTTTCTACTTCCATGATGTACAGGTACTGTGGGCATATCCCACATTTATGTGTGCCTTTCTTTCCACACTGAATGTTGTCCTATTCCCATTTTCTAAAAGTACCTTAATATTTCTATTCCCTTTAAAAATGAATTTAGAGTTAGTTCCAATATGCCCCTTAAAACTGTCACTAGTTATAGAAAAACAATTGTCTTGCATCACTCTGAATAAATCCTTAACATTACTTGTGAATGCTATAACCACTGATTTTCATACTCCTTGGTATACTTTCTGCTACTTTATAAATATAACATTCTGTATCACTGTTGTTATTCTCCTTAAGGACCTTTGTCCAAAATCCCACTCTTTCCATATTTATTGAATCACCTCCCTGCTTCATCATCATCATCCCTTTCCACTTTGAATTTTAGCTTTCTGCGTGTGTTAACGTATAACAGCCTTAACTGTGTATCTCTAAAATATCCCTTCAAATAAGGTAATCCTACACCTCCTTGTTCTAGTGGAAGGATCAATGTATCCCACTTGAATCTTGGCATCTTCCCCTTCCAGATAAAACCTTCAACTCTTTACTAAATACTATCCGCACCTTCTCCTTTTCTTGATAAAAATGTCTGACCTGTGCATAGTACTAAAGATACTAAAATATTTTACTGTTTGTATCTCACTGACCATATCCATAACAGCAGCTTCCACATTCTCAGTTTGTGTATTATCTTTTGTTTAGTCTCTTCCCACATATCCTTAGCTGCCACAGCATAATCCTTTTTAATCCATACTCCCAAATACTTCATTTTATAATGTGTTCATAAATATGAGTACTGCTGAACCAATTCATGCATGGGTACATAGTTTACAGCTATAGCCTTTGTTTTTATCTTCATTAATTTTATATCCCCCCCAAAATTAGGAATGATCTCAGAATGTTCCACAACACTAAGATGTCCTTTTCTGGTTCCACCAGGTCCAAAATAATGTCATCTGCAAATAAAGCCAACTTTTGTTGAACACCATACTAATTACATAATTGAATTTCTGAGTCCCTTATTTTCTTTGCTAATGGTTATAAATATAATACAAATAACAAAAGGAAAAGAGGACACCCTGGCTGGCTCCTCTGTTCAGACACAACTTACCAGGGAGGAATACTCCTGCTTTGATTTTTGCCTCCGATCCCTCATATATCTTTCTAATTATCCTTATTGTTGTATCAGGAAATACAAATGCTTCCAGTGCCCTGCTAAAAATCCCAGCTTACTCTGTCAAATGCTTTCCCTGCATCAAGATCCATGCTGTCCTCTGGATCATCGTTCTATTAATGTTGTCAAATGTTTGGCTCCCCTCCACAAAACCACACTGATCCACATCTATCAATTTTGGCACTTACCTTTGCCATTCTTTTAGCCATTATAGATATAAATAACTTTATAATCATAGTTTAAAACTGAAAATGGCCTATATTAAAGCTGGATCTGATGGGTCTTTACTGTCTTTAGGGATAAAAGCAGCTACAGCTTTTTTCCAGGATGTTGGTGCCTCCTTTCTTTTTAAAATACCATTAACCAAAACCTTCCATATCTTTATCACTTTCTTCCCTCCTAGCTTGCAAACTTCCACAGGAATACCATCTATTTCTGGAGAGTTTCCTGTGGATTGGTTATATATCACCGCTTTTATCTCATCCTCTATTTTAACTGTTAATTGTTCAGCCTCATCTACCTCTAACCTTGGCATGTTTAAGTGTTGCATAAATATTCCCATTTGTGCTTTTTCTTGATGTCCCCACTTCTCTGCTTTATACAAACTGACATAAAATTTCTGAAATATTTCTAAAACCTCTACAGGATCTCTAGCTATTGTTCTTGTTACAAGCTCCTTAAGTTTGACAAGAACACTTTCTACTTTCTACTGCCTATGTCATTATGCCAAACGTTTTTGTATTCTGAAGTTATTATCAAAAAACAGTTGCTTAACAGCAACCTTTCTAAACTCATGCATATTATACAAGTACTCCATTATTTTATCTTTAGTACTCGGCACCTCTTCTTGTTCTGTGAGATTCCCCTTATTCTCTAATACTTTAACCTTTT
The DNA here is from genome assembly GCF_019279795.1 of Protopterus annectens. Taxonomy (NCBI): domain Eukaryota; kingdom Metazoa; phylum Chordata; order Ceratodontiformes; family Protopteridae; genus Protopterus; species Protopterus annectens. The sequence goes on along the minus strand of NC_056745.1, from coordinate 1,039,283,760 downwards.
CATCTCCTCTAAATAATTCTTGTTACTTCTTAACCAGATCACTTTTTCTTTTATTTCTACCCTATTTTCAACTTCACTTTCATTGTAACCCACTCACTATCTATCTTCTGGAGTATTTTCTGTCTTCCCTAATGACTCTCAAAAAATTCCCACTACTCATTCCTTAAATTACTCTCTTTTTAACAGGCAGGTGGCTAAGTACCAGTGTCACATCATAACTTCATTACTCTTCATTTTTATCTTCATAATTATTAGTGCATGAACGGAAATAGTTATTGGATATGTGTGAAAATTCTGAATTAAATGCACATATTCAACTGAAATGTAATTTCTATCTAGTCTAGCCCAGTTATTGTACCTTGAGGAATAGTATGTAAATTCTCTCGAGTTCCTACTACTGAATTTATGTATTTCATACCAAATATTTTCATAAATTTCTTCAGAAATCTCCCCTATTTTGTTATAATTTCCATTCTAGGCCCCCCAGATGCATCATTATTGTTGCAAAATGAAATCCCAGTCCCCAACTATAAGTAAACCTGATTACTTCTCACAAAAAAATTAGGCCCCATAATAGCAGTTTTAGGCAGATTATAAAAATACATGCCAGGGTAATCCTCATCCCTTGCCAGTAGCTCCTTACTACCACAAATCTGCCATTATCTTGTTTTTCCATCTTATGTCATTATAGGAGCTCCTGTAGCAATTAATACAAGTTCCCCTCTTTTCCTATGTCCTTTATATTCTACTGAATATCCATCCTGAAATCCTTTATCAAATTTACATGTTCATTTCTTTCCAAATGTATCTCCTGTAGCATTGCTATCTGCACTTTGCATTTCTTAACATAATTATTTGTTCCTTTTTTGTCTATGCATGTGAGATGTTCACATTCCACGATAATATGGAAAGTGTAACAATTATGGTAAGAAGTCATTATTCCCACCTATTATACATAGTAACTTTTTAAAATATCTGTTTCCAGCTTTGTAATACATGCACCCACTCATGTTTAGCAAGTTAATCCTTTATACGTTTTTTTTCCTTATGATTAGCATTGGAACCTATGTCACTTTTTATAAAACTTCCTGTTTTACTACAAACCTTCAAAAAAAAAAAAAAACATCCCAGAACACTCCAATAACTTCTTAACTTAAACACAAACATCTTCAAATAATGAAGTTTAACCCTCCAAATAGGAACATTTGAAACAGACAGCTGCTAATGGAAGCCTTAATTAACCTGAAATTGAGGTTATCCATGCTAAGATACAGGTTATTGCCTGTGTCTCTTCTTATACTAATTGGTGTCTTCTCTTTATTTCACTCCCAGATGTGAAAATAAATTGCATACTTTCAAAAAACATTAATTTCTAGGCTGGAAGAAACCAGTATTCTGGCTTTTTATTGGCCTATTGTCAGCTTGCCTCCATGGAAACATAAAATAAAAAATGTAGTCCCCTTCTGCAGCCTGAAAGACAAGCTGAAAAATGTATTGCTAAAGGAAAACCTGGAGGCAAAACTCTCGCACATATTCAGACTCTATTATCATCAGGCATATACTACACACCACAACTCACCAAGACTATCATAAATACACATAATCCATCATATGCTGAGGTTCTAAAGACTAACTTGCCTAAACCTCGTGGATGTCCAAAACACACTGCCGGCATAAAGTACACTCAGCAAGTTAAGTCTACCTTCTCTCATAACACAAGGAGTCCCAAAGTCATGGGTGCTGACTTCAAGTCAGGCACTGACCCAACCCATTCTTGTTATAGCTGACTTCATCCTAAAATATACAGCTGTATCTTTTACTAGGCTGAGCAAGGAAAGAGTAAGTTGCTTGCTTGGCCTCAGGATCCATCAGATCACAAACGTGCTCAGTTCCTTGAACAAGTACTAGTATTACTTTGTCATAGTTCATGCCAGTGTCAGTAATTTGAGGTGCACCTCCCTGGATTAAATGAAGAGATTCATGATGGAGATATCAGACTGTGAGCTGCACTGAGCAGCATTCTAAAATATAAGCAAAAAAGAACCTAGTTCAATAATTGGCTTACTTTTTCATGTCATTCAGACAGGGTCCAATATTTGTCAGCCTGGGAGGATATGATCGACAGACTACGTTGCCTAATCAGGAAAGGCATGCATTTGTCCCCTCTTGGGTTTTGATTAGTGGCAAAAACATTGTTCACCCCATAGCACCATTCTTAGGCAATGCCAACATGATAAACCTACCAACATAACAAAATAGCAAAGGAAAATATGAAGGTGCCACTGATCAATGTTGGCACAAGATCTACCCACCCTGGATGATGATGATGTCTATGTAATGACTGAGGCATGATTTAAAATGGCAGAGCATTTTGTGTGGGGCTATAATGCCTTCCACACAATTAGACCAGCTACTGAGCGGGAAGAGGAAAGAAGGTTATGTTGTCTCGGTTTTCATTCAGGAGTGACTTGCATCAAAGGCTGGTAAAGCCGCATGATGCACTAGAGCTTCTTCCTGCCCAAATAACTCTCAGAAAGGTCCTGTACAATATACTAGTAGCTAGCTACAGAACTCCCTCTATGACCCCCCAAAAAAGCCACAATGCCTATCTACAGGAACAAGAATCGCTCAGTATTAAACCCAATATCATCTTCCTAGGTGATCTTAACTATCAAACTTGACAAACTTACATCACCTCCAGTGTCAAGCATAGAGATTCCTGGATTTTGTCAACACAAACTCACTAGAACAGTTAGTCAGAGTACCCATTGGGGAAGTAACATCTTGGTTCATGTCCTCAGTAATATGGGAGCATCTTGCACCATACTTTGTGTCTCTCTGCCTCTGGTTAGGTCTGACAATACAGCTATCTCTGAAATAAAACCACAGATCGCTTCCATCCAATGTATCTTTAGAAATTTTTCTAAGACAATCTACCTACTCCTCAGTGATATATTGGCAAGCTTCAAATGCCAATCAAATCCAGTTAACTCCACTAAATATGTGGAAATACACACACACCACACTACACCAGTATATAAACAGCTGTAGATGTATCCTGTAGGAACAAGCACAGGGCAAATCCCAGAAACAAGCCCACATGGTGGAACCATAATATCAACAAGCTTTGAAATAAAAAGAAGAGGATTTTGACCCAAACTAAGAAAAGCAATTCACAGAATTATACAGTCCTTGTAACTGAAATAAACAAACAACTCAGGAGCTTAGTAAAATCCACCAATGTCAAGTCTGAGGCTATAATAGCTACCCAAGCCAAAGATAATCATAAGGCTTTTCTTAGTTATCTTTGCAATCTCAAAAGTACAACTCAACAATGGATGAGCTGATTGCAAATGGTGTTGCCTACACTGAAGTTAAAGATATAGTGAACTTAATGGCCATTATATTTCTCTCTGACTTTACCCCTTCTCTGCCCCCTCCATCTGTCCCTCAAGATGCATTTGAAACTAGCTATCATGCAAGACCAAGTACTAAAAGCACCATCAAAAGCTAAAAATAATGCATTGATGGGTTCTGACAACATCACTGGATGCATCTTAAATAACATGATGCACAGTTTAGCCATACCCCTAACAACACTTGTCAACCTCAGCCTCCATACAGGTTTTACACCTAACAAATGGAGGACAGCTACTGTCATTCTCCTGCATAAGGGAGCCCCTTACAGAACCAGGCAACTACAGACCAAGTCTGGCCATCCTCATATACAAAGCTATGGAAAGACATCACAGAAATAATAAATAAGGCTATAGAATCCTTCCAACATTAGACCAGTCTCAGTTTTATTCCTCAATGGATGGTCATGGTTACTCAACCTGGTGGACTTTTTTGAAAAGGTCACAAAAGCAATGGGTGACGGCAAAACAAACCACATACTACGACCTGGCCAAGACTTTTGACACAATCCCCCATGTAGTTTTAACAGAAAAGCAAAAAAGGCTGTGAATAAATACCTATGTCACCTGCTTGATTACCAAATGGCTGACAGGACACAGGAAATCAAAATTGGGGAGCTACTTCCACAAAGAGATCAGTCACCAGTGCAGTCCCCCAGGGTTCTGTACTGGGACCTCTCCTATTTGGCATTTACTTCTCTGAAGTAAATACCAACATCACTGGCTAAGTTTGTAGATAATTACAAGCTAGGAGCAGCCACTGAATCCCCAAATGGCAGCCATCCTGCAGGAAGGTTAGTCTCAAACAAATAACTGGTGTTAAAATCATGGACTGAAATTAAATTCTGAGAAATGCATTACTGTATCCTTTGGAAAGCCATCTACCTGGGGAGATACAACAGGAACTTATGTGGACAGTGACCTAACTTTTGACCAACATGTGTCCATTGTTATAATAAAGTCCTTCTATAATGCACAGCTTGCAAAGGAATTCTGTCTAGATCTAGGGATGTCACTGTCTCCCTCTACTCAGCTCTCATGCCAGTCAATGCATATAATGCTCCCTTTGGCATGTATCTGTCCAGACATATGAAACAACTGGAACACCCACAGAGACCTTTACAAGGCCATAACAATATGTCCTACATGGACAGACTCAAAGCCCTGTCACTACACGTGGCATTCTGCAGACTGTGAACAGATGATCTGTATCTAGTATAAAAGGCATCCTCTGACCCAATACTGATGGATTTAGTACACATCAGCAAGTCAAATGGCATCAGAAATACCAGTCAAGGGATCTAAATGTCTTCTGCAACAATAACAGAATGGTTTGGCAGAATGGGTATATACTGCAGAGAATACCACTGCTCTGGCACAGACTCCCCATCCACATAAAACAAAGCTCTTCACTACCTTTATTCAACAGCAACATGGAATTATGGATGGGGAACAGAAAATTTACCACACGGCTGCCCCATGTACAACTACGGGACAGAGGCAGCTCCTAAATGCTTTATTCTATGCATGTGGTCCCCTCAAATTATTTATGGTATGATCTCAGTTATTCTCATTAAGGGTAATATATAATTATCAACCATGGGATGGGCAAGGCCAATCTATCACTAAATGGGATGGGTTCATTTGAGCACAAAAAGGGACATATGCTAGGCTTAAAATGGCTCCTTTATGCTGTTTGTCAGTGTCTGTTCATTTAAACATTTTATTTTTCCCTTATTAAATCAACTGTATTAACTCTCTTACTTGAGGAGGCCTAACCGGGAAAAGCCGAAAGATACAACAACAACTTGAGTAGGCCTAATAAGATAACCACATTTTATGACTGAAGAACAGTTATTGCTTGGGTTCAGATAATAATGTATAAGTGTAAACAACTTTGGCGACGAAGATGAAGACTAAGCAGCTAGTGGTTACTTAAATTTTTCCATTGAGCATAAAACTAGTGCAGTGAATGAAGGGATCAAATTAGGAAGGGGTGAAATGCTCTGATGGCTAGTTCATAAAGACACTGTTTTAAGATACATCAAGACAGACCATGGGATGACAAGCATTAAGAGTCCAATGGCCTATTACCAGAGAGGATCGATCGCATACATTCAAACGTGTAAGAAAAGACACAGAAGGAAGTTTACAGATGAACCAGTGCAATTTTGCAAAGTTCTGAATACTTGGATGCAAGGAGACTGTGTATTGTTTAAAAGTAAAACAACTAATTGTTTACAGTAATTATGGGTCAAAAAAGAAGCCACATAAGAAGATGAAGGCAAAGCAGTGTCAAGAACAGTATGGTATGCTAACCAGCAAGCTAGTATACACAACTGCATTCTTACTATATTTTGGTAGTACTGCCAAGTTACTAGTGTGCTGAATGGAAAAATGTTGAAAAATACTGAAAGAACAGTAGAATCAGTCATACAAAACTGAGGAAAAATAAGCTTTAATCCTGTAACAAGCACAAAGATTACAAAATCGCTTTTATGTCATTGTCATTAAATGTTTACTAAGGTTAAATTCGAATCCTAGACAACACACTTGGAATTTACTAGTAAAAGAAAGGTTATGTGCTAGAATGCCCATGATGCCCATCAGTAGACAGAACACAGAGACCAACAAGGATGTATGTGTTTGTATTTTCAGAAATGTTCTACAAATCAATAGTCTACAGAAGTAAAACCAAAAGTAGGTGCTTAATGACAAAGATGAGACAGAATGATGCACACAGGTGTCTACTTAACAGGGAGCATTGTAATATATCAGAAAAAGGAAAACAGAAAATGAACAGTAAAACAGTCAACAGCAGGACTAAATTGAAGAAAAAAATAAAATATGGAACACTGAGTCTGGCTCCATGGCACGGACGAATGGAGCACTGACTGCACCACAGGGATTTATTTAGCAGCCCCAGCACTAGAGAAGCCAGGCAGTAAGGGAAGACACTCATTTGTCTCTCCATTTGTGTGCATGCAATTTCCTTGATGGACACTGGGAAACTACTGCTTGTGCTGCAAGGGGGGATAGGTAAGACTGTTTGGAGGAAATGCCCCTTGTGGGAATGAGGAGGTGTCCTCTGTGTTCAGCCCATTACAAGTCCTCCCCTTCTGGGTACCTCAATAGGTGTGTGCAGTTAGGGCTGGTCAGCTCTTAACAACAGAAAGGAATGAATGGGCTAACAGACAGAGGGTCTGATGTTTAACAGGTTGCGGGGGCACAAAAAAATGGAAAAAATGGAACAATGAGGAGGATAAACTAAGGTACAACAAGTTTTAACCTATGTTATTAAATGTTAATAAAGAAAATACAATTGGAAATGGAGTCATACAGTTCAGTCTAAAGCATGCAATTCTGGTTACCAAGCAGCAATGGCCAAAACCAAAACAAAATCAAGTCTGAAAAATGTCTAATAAAGCTGCAACTGCCTTGGGAGATGCACCCTTCTGACTAAATACATCAGCTGTAAGCATAGTAAAGGCATTTGTTATACCACTATGCCTAAGGACTACTAAAGAATGCAGATTGAGCAGTTATAGGAAACATCTGCATACTTTTTATCTGTTGTATATTTCTGATACTGCAGTAAAAACAAACATGGCTGAGTCATGGCACCATGTCTATTTATTTATTTTACATTTGTTCACCGGGAGAGTTCGACTGGATACATGTCCATTTTCAGCGAAGGCCCGGGGAGAAAAGCTCCACAGATTAAGAACAGACAACTATGAGATTTCTACATTGCAAGCTAGCATTCATAGGAAAACACATGATTTAACAAGATTTCCATAGTTTTAAAGCTACAAAGTACACAAGTTTTAACAAAATTCCATAGTTTAAGTTAAAGTAGTACTTAGAATGTACTGGTTTCCAGTAATAATATTGATTGAAACAAATGTAAGTAAAAGGGGGTTGAGAGTGGATGTTAGGGTTACTTTTGTGAGATGTGGTTGGTTTTAAAGTTGGAATGTGTATAACTGCTGACTGTTGGTGTGGGTGTTCGCAGGTGAGGAACTATAAGGAAGAGTCATGATTCTTCTTGAAGGAATAATAGTGAAAAGGAGCATGAGAGTGGGTCAGAGGGATGATATAAGTCAACCTGGTAGGTAGCAAGGGTATAGCCATGCGAGTTTTAGGTGTTCTTTTAGTAGCTTTTTGAATGTAACCATTGAGTTGGCTGAGGTAATAGCAGAAGGTAATGAGTTCCAAATTTTGCCGATGTAGTTGGGGAAGAGGGAGTCACCTACTGTGTTATTGCTTTGGTCACCTTGATTAGTCTTTTATCACTAGAGTGAAGTTGTCTGGTATTAGTTTGTAGTTTAAGTAGATTAGATGGTGCTGGGTTTTTCAGGAAGTATTAGGAGTTTCTGGGCAAAAGAAAGATGGAATGAGAAATGATTTGGGAATTCAAGCCAGTTAAGTTGATTTAGTGAATGACAGTGGTGGGCACGGTAGGAAGCACCAGAAGCAAATTTGGCAATTTGATTGTAGCAGATGTTAAGCTTGGCCATTTCAGTTTTGGGTAGGTTGGTGAATATGGGAGTGGTGTAGAATAGTGTAGCAGGTTGAGTTTTTTGTGAATGTTTTTAATAGTTTGATTTATATGTAGATCAAACTTGAAATTGTTGTCAATGGTCACTCCTAGCAGTTTAGTATGAATGTCTGGAGAGATGATAGTCCCATCTCTTGACACAATACTGAATGTGTTGGGCATTGAGATGGATTTGTTTTGTTTAAATAGCAATAGTTTGGTCTTTTTAGGATTATGTAATAGGTTTTTGTTAAGAAACCAGGTTTCTGTAATTTGGATGGCTTTTTGGGTAAGGGAGAGGAGTTTGTGTGGGTCGTTGGCTGAGTAGACTAATGTTGAGCCATCAGCATATTGAATAACAGTTGCATCTTGGCAAATGCTGTGGAGATCATTAATGAAGATGGAGACTAGAAGGGGTCCCAGAATTGACCTTTGTGGGACTCCTGTGATAATAGGCAGCAGTGAGAATTGGTTGTTGTCCCAACAAACTGCTCGTTGTCTACCATGTAGATAGTTTTGGAACCAGGCCAGTGAGTGATCACTAAGGCCAAGGTTAGTAAGGGAGTGGAGTAGTTTGGGGTGGTTGACCATATCGAAGGCTTTTGGCAGGTCCAAGAATATGGCAGAGGTTAATTTACCTAAGTACCTGTTTTGGTTGACGAGGTTTGTAAAGGAAAGAAGGGCTGTGGTTGTACTGTGAGCATGGCGGAATTCATGCTGGGTAGGAGAGAGAAGTTGGTTATTAAGTAGGTATGGCATACGTTGGTAATGTATACATTTTTCAGGAATATTTGCTAGTGGGAACAGGATGGCAATAGGGCGACAGTTGGTGAGGTCAGTGGGTATTCCACCTTTATGTAATGGGATGATGTAGGAGGTTTTCCAGATTGGTGGAATGGTGCTTTCTGATATATATCTGTTAAGTAGACTAGAGATTGGGTAGGCAAGCTCATTAGCAGCCAACTGGAAGTATTCTGCTGGGATGCCATCCGTTGCTAGGGTAGTAGGTTTAAGTTTGGATAGTAATTGTTTGACATAATTGATAGGGATGGGTTGGAATTAGAAGGTAGTATAGGGACTGACTTGCAGGTTTGGGGATATTGGTAGTAGTAGTAGTGGGGTGTTGTTGAACTAGTTTAAAGATGGTTTCTATTAAGTATTTGTTGAATGATTCAGGTATGTAGGTGATTTCGCCTGTGGAGGTTGGTGATGGGGTGGAGGGTTTGCCGGGGTGAAGTAGTTTATTTATTCCTGCCCAGAATTTATTGGGGTTGTTTAGGTGCCTGTTCTGCAGATGTAGGAAATAATAATTTTTATTCTAGAGAATAGATTTTTGGTTTTGTTTCTAAGTATTGTTCTCTAGTTGCTGTAGTTTTTGTGGCTCTCCAGTGATGCCAAGCTCTATTCCTTTGAGAAATCTTATTTTTAGTCTCTTTGGTGATCCAGGGGGCAGTATTCATTTTGAATTTTGTGGTACGAGGTGGGGCATGGGCATCTAGGATTTTTAGAAAAGTGTTGTTGAATTGGATTACAGCTTCTTCTAGGGGTACTTCTTTTAGTATGTTCCAATTATGGTATTTTAGTTCAAGTTTAAATTTGTTTGGGTCAAAGTTATTTTCATTCCAGGCAGTTTGTATTAGTGGTTTAGAGTTGGCATGGATTTTGTATTTTAGTAAGAAGGTGGGTTGGTGGTCACTAAGGGTGTCTGGAAGGACTCCTGCTTGGTATGGAGTACTGGTCTTACTTATCAAGATCCAATCTAGGAGACTTTCTTTGATTTTAGCATTTCCTAGCCTAGTGCTAGACTGAATGACTTGGGAGAAGCTGTACAGACTAATATGATTGGTGGGGTTAATTGTTGAGCAAGTGTTTCAGTCAATATTAAAGTCACCTAGGATGATGGCTTCTTGAGGAAGATTTTGATTACCCAGTGTAGGAGGGATTGTTGCCTGGTGGTATGTAGCCAGTGTTAACATTGATTCGGAAGTATTGAGGGAAGGGATTGGAGGATTAACAGTACACACTTTTAGGCTGGTTTTGTAAAGTAATGCTACCCCACCCCCTTGTTTGAATAGTCTACCTTTTCATAATATGTTGTACCCAGGTGGGAGGGACTCAATATCTGGTGTTGTGGGTTTTAACTATGTTTCAGTTAAGGATAGTAAATTGGGGGAATAGGTGGATATCAAAGCATGGAGTAGGTGGCACTTTGTTATTTATGCTTCTGATATTTAAGCTAAGTAGTAGAAGGCTATTTTTTGGTCTAGAGATGTGAGATTGGTTGGGTGTGAGAAATGGAACAGATGGAGTATTTGAGCAAGGGTTTGGCTCTGGGTTGGGGTGTATGTCTCCAGCCAGGATCAGTTGATGGCTAATATGGTTTTAGAGTTTGGTTAGTTTGATTAGAATGGCTATGCATCTATTTGTAAGTGATTTGGTAGAGATTGTGAGGAGTTTTCCTGAGGGAGGTGGGAGAATAATGTCGTGGTGACTACTTGGGAATATGTGTAGGCTGTAGTGATGGGTGGGGGGTATGTGAGAGAAAGCTTGTTTTGAAGGGGTAGTTAAGGTACCACTAAGTATGGTTTGGTAAGAGGTAATGTAGTGTGTTGATGCTAGGAGAAAGAGGATGGTGAGATAGACTGTGCGCATGGTAACTGGCCTGTGATAGTGTGTGTATGCCATCTTATTGGGATGAGTATGTGTAGGCAGGGATAAGGGGATTGGTTGATGATGAGGTGTTCGCTAGAGAGTGATTGGTATAGGTTAGGTACGTGGAGAGGGTAGGTATAAGGCTAGGGGTAGTGGGGGGTGGGAAATGGGGGCAGGGTAGGGGAGCGGAGTGAGCCCAAGCGGGGTTGCACCGAGAGCAACAGGCAAGGTGGGTTCCTAAAAAAACAATCAGTATCAGTGTAGATACTAAGCAGGTAAGTTAGAAATAGAGAGCAAATAGTACAGGATGGCTTTAAAATAAAGACAAATTAAAGAAAGTACTTGCACTAGCTTTTGAAAGTCAAATAAGAATTTCATGCACTAGTCTGTGAAAGTCCAAAGGAAAAGCCTGGTAGTAAGATGGATGATCAAAAGTATCCTTTTGTTAGGGAATTATAAACCCTGGGTCCAAAACCACTTCTGAGGAACAGGGTCACCAAACTACAAGAAGTATTAAATGGAGTCACTGGAGGGAAGTCTATTAGTCTGAAAGAATGAGGGAGGGGGGCTACAAGAGGGTCGTATGCAGCTGTTGCCCCTGGCTTAGTGAGCGCTAGGACACTATATTCAGCTATTTTGTCAATACTTGTAAAGTACAAAGTAGCTTATAAATGTAAAGTTTAGGAGCACGTTCACCATGAAAGAGGCACCTACATTCACTTGTAAAGTAGAGTAGTGTCCTGTCAATGTTATAATAAAAGCTGTAGCAGCACGATCCACTGGAAGGATGTCCAGTAGAGCACTTTCAGTTTTTTTTTTGGGGGGGGGGGGGGCTGAATGTATGAGGTCATTCACTTTTCTTAAACTATAGGCTTAAATCTAGTCATAGGGCACACAGTCACAGAGGAGAATATCCAGCTGCAGAAGGCACATTTTCAGTAAAGAAACTTCTGCTCTCATTTTCTATAGCAGACAAACAGTTTGTGAAAGGACTAAGTCTGTAAAATACAAAATTGAAACAAAAAGCAGACACTACAACTATTTTAAGAAATTAGTTCTCAAGATCTTTTTTCAAGACAGTAGGAAGGAAGGCAGTACTTCACTTGCTCTCTTTTCAGAGACAGAAGCAAACCATTTATTTTCAAAACAACAAACCATTTATTTTCAAAACAAGGCAATGAAAGGTGGAGGCTGCAGCACCATTTTGACTGGTCCATGACTGGTAACTCCCAGAGTATGATGCACATATCCATTTGACATATTCTGTGTCTTTGTTAAGCACTTTCTTTAACCAGCACAATTTCTCCGGCCATAACTGAGCTTGGATTAAAGAACTGGTTTTGAAAGTCAAGCAGCAGATATCCAAACACAGCACTCACATCAGTGGAACTGAAGTTTATAATCTCTTCGTCAGCGCCAGTGACACTGGTCTCAGTAAGATCACCAGTGATGCTGTGGATCAGTGGAACTGAAGTCTACAAATCACTTCATCGGTGCCAGTGACACTGGTCTCAGTAAGAGCACCAGTGATACTGTGAAAGTCATCAGACTAGATGTGGAGGACTTTTCTAAGGCATAGCTGATGTTTCTTGGCTCTTTAAGTAATGTTGGTAAATTATCTACATTTCAGGTCTGTAAAAGGGTTGGGCAGACAACAGGAATCTATACCTGTACTCTGTCATCCTCTCATTGTTTAGTCAATAAAGCCAATGTGACTCAGTCTCTTATTAAATTCTGTCATAGTGTTTTTTCTGACGCCTATGCTATCTGCAGACAGGATGTTGTTACAAAGGAAGAGGAAGCATTGAACTGTCTCTGTGGGCTGCCTACAGATGGAAAAATGATACAATTCCATTTCCAGATTTTCAAGTACCAGTGTTATCAAGGCTAAGTGACAAATCCACACATAGGTAAGTTTCTACAAATGCACCTAGTACAGCTTAAATGTCATGGTGTGTGTGCGTGTGAGACTGAGGAAGCACTGTCATCAGAGTACTAGAGCTAAATTTCAGATGCGTTGGAACCTTTCATTATTGACCACAGATATCAGCAACTAATAAGCCCTCCATTCATTATGTACTCAAATTCAATTCCAGTGGAAAGACAGTCTCCGGTGAAGATCAGGATGCTTATTATAAAGATGGGGAAACAAAGGTAAAGTACTGACACATCACTGAGTCCAGTCTGTATGCTGAATGGGTCACTGTTTGAAAGACTGCACACCATGCTGGCAATCACCTGATCACGATTTTGATGGATTTGAAAAGGCAACCAGATATCACTAGTATCTTCTATAAGTCTTCAAGAATGATGACCTCAAAGGCATTTGTCAATTCAATGAATGACATGAAAAGGGCTCTCTAGCTCGCCTTTGGAACTCTCTCCCTTCTCCCATCCACACCACTAGCAGCCTCTTCTTGTTCAAAACCTCACTGCATTCACACCTTACTTCACAATGGAAATGCTCATGCTCCCATCCTACCTAATCCTGACTACACTTTATTCCTACATTTTCATACTTTTGTGCCTACCTCTGCCTCCTTAGTTTCTCCACCACACCACTGTAATGTTTATGAGAAATGTATACTAAAGATTTGTACTTTTTCTGTACTATGTATTTGTATTTTCTGGAGCTTTTCTCCCCAGGACTCCATTGAAAACAAGCTCCTTGTGGCCCAATGGACTATCCTGGTAAACAAACTGCAAATAAATTAATAAATAAAGGCCTGATACTGCTCCTGGGTCTTTTCCTGGATCTACATGCCAATGAGGTCTCGTCTTGTAAAATGGTCTAAATCCATAGTAAGACTTCAGCAGGAATTCTTCAGCACTGGGGAAGAGATTGCCTGACAGAATACGAGTGAGGATCTTCCCTTCAATGTAAACAAGATAAAGTCTCAATAATTCTTAACAGCAAGCATGTTGCTATTCCTCAAATCCTATGGAATGTCCCTACTGTTCCAGACTCAAAGAAAAAGTATGTGGAGTTTTGGTACCACTTTCTCACCTTCTACCTTTTAAGTAACTCTGTTGCCCTTGGCCAACATAGCTGCCCATTTTATTTCACTTCTAGGTATATCACAAACTGATTTCCTCATAGCAGATTAAGTGATAGTTTTAATGTGGCATCTGTAACAGTGGCAATGAGGTCTCTTGTCTTGTAAAATGGTCTAAATCCATAGTAAGACTTCAGCATGAATTCTTCAGCACTTTGGAGGAGATTGCCTGACAGAATATGAGTGAGGATCTACCCTTCAATGTAAACAAGATAAAGTCTCAATAATTTTTAAAAACAGGTTGCCCACCTACATGCTTTCTGGATGTACATTCATTTGACATCCTATGTCTCACTGAAACATGGCTCAAACCAGCAACACAAGACAATGAAGTTATTCCGCCCAGATACAATATCTTGAGACTAGACCGTAAAGCTAAGAAGGGTGGGGGAGTAGCTATCCTATACAAATCTGGATTACAGGTGACCTCTGTAGACTGTAAACCACCTCTAACTAGCAATGCTGAAATCCTTATTTCCAAGATTCAGCTCAATAAATGTAAATCCATCTATATCATCTGTGTTTATCTTCCCCCAGGCAATAACTCTAACACCCTAGAAGATGTTATCTAATTATCCCCAAGAAACCATAGTACTTGGTGACTTTAATATCAACTGGAGGAGCTGTACAACTGAACAGCCTACTACTCATATTAACCTATATGGTTTTACTCAAACCATTACCTCCCCCACAAGGACCAATAAACTCAATAACAAGGAAAGCACCTTAGACTGGATCCTCATAAATAATTATCACCAAATTTACAAGGTAGGGACCCTCCCCGAAGATGTAAGCGACCATTCACTCACCTTCATAATCAAATATGAGTGACATTCCAAGCACAACTACCTATAGGACAATAAGGATCAACACAAATTTTAACCCTGACATCTTCCAAAATGAACTTAGGGCGTTTGACTGACTGGCCCTGAAACACCTACCTGTGGAGGAAGCAGTAAAATACTTTAATACTAAATTATTAGCCATTTTAGACTACCATGCACCAACACATACAATTAGAACTAGGATTAAACCTGCCCCATGGCTCTCAAAAGCAACCACACATAAAATCCTCTTTAGAAATAAAGTCTGGGCTAAGTGGCATACTACTAAAAGCGCTGCAGATCAATTAAAATTTAGACAGCTAAGAAATGATACAAAAAAAGCCATAATGTTGGATAAAAGAAACTTTTACTTTCAACTCCAACAAACACATCAAAACAAACCACAAACGTTCTGGGCAGGCATTAACAAACTCTTACACCCAAGTCGTTCCGTCACACCCACCCATTAGGCACTGATCACGATAGTTCCAAACAAATTGCCAATACCTTTAACACTTTCTTTACAGAGACCATTCAATCTCTTGCCAATCAACTATCTCCTGACAGCTCATCTCTGACTACTTCTATATCTAGTTCATATCCCTCATTTCACCTTCAACCTGTTCCTACATCCCTTGTCTGTACCCTTATTCAAAAACTTAAACTAACCACCCCCTCAGCTGATCTATTAACTGCAGAATATTTGCAAAAAGCTGCAAAAGCTATAGCCTATCCCACTTCCATCCTGATTAACAGAACTATTACTGAAGGAACTATCCCATCTATCTGGAAATTTTCACATATTATCCCCCTGCATAAAGGTGGTAACTCCAACGAATTATCAAACTATAGACCTATAGCTATATTATCTCCTCTGGAAAAATCATGGAGAAATGCATTCATAGACAACTGTTAAGCTACCTAAATGAAAACAACTTACTAGCTAACTGCCAACATGGCTTTAGGCCATTTCACAGCACCACATCTGCCCTCTTATCCTTCTCTGACTGTATTAACAAAAATCGCAATAATAACACTCTTTCCTCAGCCCGCTTTACTGACCTCGCTAAAGCCTTCGATATGGTTAACCACCAGTTACTCATAAACATACTCAAAAACCTGTCACTAGATGCACTGGCTATACAATGGTTCCAATCCTACCTAAAGAATAGACAGCAGGCTGTACTGTGGGAGAACAACTTATCTACCCACCTCCCCATTGCCCTTGGTGTCCCTTCAAGGCTCCATATTAAGCCCTCTCATATTTTCTATTTTTATTAATGACCTACATTCTGTAATACCTCAAGCTATCTGTATTCAATACACAGATGATTCCACGTTAATATGCTCACCCACTTCCTCATCAGACCTACAGACCCTAACCCAAAATGTGTTTAACACAGTCAAGAAATGTCTTCTACACCGTTGCCTCATCCTGAACCCCCAAAAAACAAAACTCTTATTATTCACTCCCACCCGTAGGGCCTCCCCACTTAACTTTACTCTTATATCAAACAATGGTACTATCATATCTCCTGATGCCACTACAAAACTTCTAGGGGTACTAAATGACAACAACCTTAATGTTGATACAACAGTACTATAAAAACTGTCAACAAAAAACTAGGCTCCCTCTATATGATCAAACCCTTTCTGACTCCGTTATCCAGGGCTACTATTGCTCATACCCACTTAATCTCTACTCTCCTCTATGCCTCCCCTATATATACTAATCTGTGTAAAAACAACCTGAACAAGCCGGCTATCTCCTACAATAATATTGCCAGATTTGCCACCAGCTCCGCTTTCCCCCATCATTGTCATAATCTTGACCAACTAGGATGGCTAGAGTTGCCACATCAACTACTATTTAACCAATTAACAGTTGCCCACAAGATCCTGTATCAACCAACTAATACGCCAATACTTACCAACCTTATCACCCCCTACAATAACCTTAAGACCCTACACTCGTCAAATAAACTACTTGTACAAATAGGTAAAACCAACAATATGGCTGGTGACTCTTTGTTCTCTAATACCGTGGGTAAAACCTGGAACTCACTCACCAGTGACCTGACCTCCCTTTCCTCAATAACATTATTTAAAAAAAAAACTGAAACTATACATTAAATCACATTGGTTATGTCCCTGTGCTAACCCTGACTAACTACCTTACTTATCTCTGGGTACTTATCACTATGCCTGTATAAACTCATTGCTTTTCTGTTAACCATAAAGAGAGTGTGCTTTTATATATTAATCTAATGTCATTATAAATATCTTCTTATAACTATCCATATATATGTATAAAGATTCTGTAAGCAGAAATATAAGGAAATATAAAGAATTGCTAAAATCTGTAATGTACCTCCATCTGTAAAAACTGTCCTACAGTATAAATAATACTGTGTTTGTGGAGCTTTTCTCCCCGGGCCTCTACTGAAAATGGACATATATCCAGCTGGACTAGCCCGGTCAACAAATGTAAAATAAATAAATAAAAATAAATAAACAGTATGATTACAGTTCGTGAAACTCTCAGCACTCCTTCCAAGTAAGTTGAATGGTTTCACATCCCATTAAGGTGCAGAGGTATCAGGTTATCTAAAAATTATTGAAATGCAAGACCATGACAGACTGGGCAATACAAAGTCCTTGTTGCTAAGCTCTACATGTCACATTTGCCAATAAATTCAGGGCACATACCTGGCATAGATTATGATATCTCAGTTTGATCTCTGAGTGTCTACTCTGACTTTCAGGTATGCTTTGCTTTTACTCCCATGAGAAGCTATTTTACCAAAGGCAGTGAATTCCTCTGGTCAAACAGGTCTTGAATCAAAATAATGGTTTCACCAATTCAATTGTGGCAATATTAAATCTGTGCCAATGGCAGTTGTTACAACAGCAACAAAACATTATAACTGCTATTAAAACTTTTTAAACAACTAATCCAATTGCAATATGGTCAACAGCTTATTAAGATTATTAAATCAAAACAAGTTATTCTTAAAATGAGTTAATTCACTTGTCACCATTACTTTTCTCCGTTATTCTGTTTCTTAGTGCACGCATGTATCTCAGTGTTTTGGCAAGTTCATTTTATTACATAGTCGTCACTCTTACTGAAGACTACTGCATTCATACAGTAGCAACACTTTTACTTTTATATATAGTTAATAGTTTGCATATGGTATATATACAATTCCCACAAATTGGGCATTCTAAAATAATGTGGTAAATTTTCAATCTTCTTTGTATAGCAAATGCTTTTGTCAAAGATACAAAGTTATGCATCTGAACTCTGGAACATCATTCCAACATACATAATTCAGACCATGAAACTTTCCAGCTTCAAGCCCTTATTAAAACAAAAGCTAAACCACATGCAGTTGTGCACATCCTCCTCACCTGGGTAACTCGATTTTCCTTTGTCAGCTCATACCCTCCATTCCCTTTATAACCTCTATCCTTTTCTCACAACAAATCTTTCTACCACTCCTCCTCAGTTACCTTCCTATCTTAATCCCCATTTTACATTTCAATTTCTTTCTGACCTTCCTAAATTATTTATCTCCTTCAAATACTCTGCCTCTCTTAGAGGTATTGCCATTATGTACCCAACCACTCTTTTATCCCCACTATCCTTCTCACCAGCTATCCAATGCCCCTCTCCCTTTTCTAACTTAACTTTTATTTGCTTACCAACTAAAGTGTCACACTCCTTACTTCAGTTTTATTTATTGCTATCATCTATACTGCAATTATCCCTTATGTCTTAATTCATATATTGCACATGGACTTTTTTGCATACTAAACATTTTAATACTATGTATAATATCACCACAGACAAAAATACCTGTTTTATCTTTGTAAAGCGTCACTACAGAACAATTGCATGTTTCTATCTAGATGTCTTAAAAGCTATATAACATATATGGCATGAGCATCTTAAATAGATCTGCTGGCGCTTTCTCTCCTTGGGCCTCTGTGGAAAATGGGCTTTGCCCTGTCTCACTTTTTCAGTCAACAAAAACAAATAAATATAAAGAAATAAATATTAACTGCCATCATCCTCCCTACTTATGTTGTCCTAAAGATTCCCAAGCTGTACTTCAAATTTAAATTTAATTTAAAAGGATCTTACCTCCCTCTCCTGGCTAAGGAAAGGATACTCACTGCAATTCTCATGTATTAAATTTTCTGCAAAAAATTTAAATATGGCCTTACTTCTGTCTGCACTCCTGAATTTAGGACTGTCTGGTTAAATCAAGTTAGGAGGCCAATATGCTTTTCAATTTACATGATTTTGTAAAGAGTTACGCTGCTAAATAGGTTATCCCATAAGTGTCCAGCATTTTAAGAACTTACACATCTAACCATAACTCCATTTCCTTCCAATGTTTACAGATTCTAATTTTCTCTTTTATGCTATGCACATGGTATTCTTAAAGTTGATAACATTTGGGCATCTACTACTGCTTCTTTATTTATAACTCATCTCAAATCATAATTACATTTCAGGAAAGGATTTAGGGATGCTTAGCGTTTCCTTAGTTCAATACATACAGGTTTCATAAAAACAGACATTTTATTACTTGACTAAATTTAAGCACTATATGTGAGGAATGGTAAAACTAATGCATCAGTGCTTGTAGCAGTGGCTTCCACCAAGGTTACACAAAATCTTCAAAAAGCAACTACAACTTTATTTGCTCTTAATTTGGCATATTCAACAGCATGTTTCCTCCAACTGCAATTTTCTGACAAAACTACACATACATACATCTAAAATTGTAACAAATTCATTTTGCTTTCTCTTTATTCCTAGACTGAGTTTCCAAATTATTAAATTATAAGCCATCATTTTTGTTCTCCTGTTTACTGAATACTCATTAGCTTCCAAGAATTGTTCTATAATTTGGACTGGTTTAGCAATGTTGGACAACTTTAAATCCACACAATAAAGACAAACTGAGCAGGTCTGTAGGAAATCAAACCAGTCACGACGTATTACTGTTTGAAAAAAAATATTTAATAAACACAAAATAAAATAAGCTCTATCATCTTTTTACAAACAAAACTTCTTCAGATTGAAAGACCTTCAATAAACTCAGTATTTAAAAACCCTAAAAATCACATGATCCTAGACCACCAAAAATGCATTCTCTAAATTTTAAAGTCCTAATACATAAAATTCTTTTGTACAAAAAATTCATATTATGTAAACTATTATATATGACAAATTGAAGCAAATGAGTTATAAAGATATAAACAAACATTTTTTATGCTCATGTTAATGTAAAATTATATAACATTATATTGTGTCCTAACCAATGGAATATCTTTTTATCTAAGTAAAGACATTAGTCTCAATAGGCACATGATACAGCACTGCTCAATCAAACCCAGCCAATCAAAGGTGTTGCAGTAAAGCAGCCAAGACAATTGCCTCTTTTCTAGGATAAGGGTCCATGGACCCACCTTCTCATTCTGGAGTATTTCTTTTCCAAGACTGTGAACTTAAAAGCATGTCCAGGGTTATTATGAATATGTCTGAATAAAGCAATGGTATTTTTTTCTGTTTTTCTTTCATAAAGATGCTCGTAAGTGCATTGTTTCATTTTCCATTCAGTTTTCCCAATGTAAAACCCTGGACATGCCTGACACAATCACTACATAAACAACACCCTTGTAGAGAAAATAGGAGACATCCCAATGAATACATCAGAGTATACTAAGAGGGAAGGTACTATGAAAAATATGGCAGTTGCAGCTATTGAGACACATCAGAAGGGACTACAGTTACCTTGAATGAATGCGAACACACATTAAAAGGGACATTTGATGGTGAAACAAAGGATGTTGTTTATGTAGATATATTATGTTTTATGCATTTTCCAGTCAGATATATTTTGCATGTCTTTCAAAATTACTGAAAAAAAGCTCTTGAAAGGTATCCAAGTGAGTAACTGGCCTGTAAGTTTTTGGATCACTCACCTTATCCTTTTTGTGGACAGGGATAATAATTTCTCCCTTACATTATTTTGAGATATATGTATGCTTTAAATAAAATTTGCATTGGTGATTAAATATTCTTGCAAAATATTTAATCACCAATGCAAAATTTATTTAAGGAAATTCTTTTACACAGTTTGCTTATAATTCTGTCAAGTCAAACTTTATTTCCGATTTTTTTTCCAACTGAATTCAAATTGATTTCCGATTCTTGCATACTTTCTCAGAGGTGAAACTTTCTGTACTCCTAATAAAATCTTGCTGAAAAAAAAGTTAAGTACCTACCATAACGTTACATGTTAGTTGTCTTCATCTCGCCTTCCTTCTTGCTGTTTGGGTTCGGAGCCAATCCTCGGCTCCGACACGGCCATCTTCTATAGCTCGAGAGCGGTTTACTGGCTCGAGGCTACCCCCTATCCCAGCATGCCCAGCGTCAGCTACCCAGATCTTGTTTGTGATAGCGTACACTAGACATAAGTAGGGTAACCAGTTACCTAAAAACTGGTTGTCCAATACACCTAAACAAGGAAAGAGTCATAAATTACCTGGCATGTGAAGTAAAAAGATACTCAGCCAGTGAAAACAAAAAGGAACTCCTCTCAATCCTCTAGGAAGGGGGAAGGAGGGAGGGACGCAAGAAGGAAGGCAAGATGAAGACAACTAACATGGAACGTTATGGTAGGTACATAAAGTACAGTTTTGTACCTACCATAAATGTAGATGTCCGATAGGTATGCATCTGCAGTCCTAACATATGGGTTGTCCTGCCTCAGGCTGCCCTTCGGTCGGCCGGATTCCAAAGTCTGGGTCTGGCCTCGGCTGATGTCGCACTTCACCTGACGTCATAGCTGCTGTGTATTGGGTATAAAGGCATCAGCCGACGCCATTTTCCTCAGTGTTTCTTGCCCCAGATGCCAGGTGCCCTCTAGGAAGGCTAAATTTGGATAAATGCAAATAATTCCAAACAGTAGAGAGCAAACAATATAAGAATATATATATAAATATACATATATACAAACAAATACACCATAATAGATTCCCCCAGCTAGCTAAAAGAGGGGTAAATACCCTAGGAATACCACAGAGGGGAAGGAGGGTGGGTAATCCTGACCGCAGATGCATACCTATCGGACATCTACATTTATGGTAGGTACAAAACTGTACTATGTCCTTCAAGGATGCATCTGCAGTCCTAACATATGGGTAGAATACCATAGTCAAACTGGGGGAGGAGGTACTAAGATAAAGATGGTGTAGTTAAGATCCCTTGCAAAACAGCAGTTGCAAAACCTGCTCGGGATCTGGAGTATAAAGGAAGATTATAATGCTTGGCAAATGTATGCACGGAGCTCCAAGTAGCAGCTTCTAAAATGTCTTTGGTAGCCACTCCTCGTAGGAAAGCTGTAGTGGTGGCTGTAGCTCTTGTGGAGTGAGGCCTGATATTTTCTGGAGTTGTCTTTCCATGAAAAGAGTAGCAAAATCTAATGCAATTTCCTATCCATTTTGAGATTGTCTGTTTTGAAATTGCTTTTCCTTGCATTCCTGTTGCATATGCTACCAGAAGCTGGTCAGTTTTTCTGTTGGTCTTAGTTCTGTCCAGATAGTAGCGTAATTGTCTGTGTACATCCAAGGTATGTAGTAGTCTTTTCCCCCTGTTCTGTGGGTTGGGGAAGAATGTAGGTAAATGAATCGCTTGGTTCAATGATACTCTGGAGACCACTTTTGGCATAAAAGTAGGGTTAGTTCTCAGAGACACTCTATCCTGATGGAAGATAAGGAAGGGCTGTAATGCCATTAATGCCTGTAACTCAGATACCCTTCTTGCTGAAGTGATTGCAAGCAGGAAAGCAGTTTTCCAAGATAAGAACTGTAAGTCTGCTGTTGCTGCTGGTTCAAAAGGGGGAAGTGTTAACTTTTCCAGCACAAAGTTGAGATCCCATGTAGGCAAAGGTGGTTTCCTTGGAGGCTTTACATTTCTGATTCCTCTCAGGAACTGCCTGAGTAGAGGATGAGAGAAGACTGGAGGATCCATGTTGTATTCTGCTGAAATTGCTGATGCATGAATCTTAATGGAGGAGTAGGACAGGCCATTGTGGAACAGTTCTGCTAAGTATTCCAGGATGTTTGCTATGTTTGCCAATGATACATTTTCCCCTTTTGCTGCACTCCAAATGAGGTATCTTTTCCATTTGGCTGAATAAGTCTTCCTTGTGGAGGGTCTGCGAGCCTCCAGGATAATGTCCTTAACCCTCTGAGATAAATCTGGGTTATTTTGTTTTATACAATATTCCAAGCAGCTAGCTGTAGCATTTTCAAGTTTGGATGTAGGATCTTGTAGTTGTTCTGTGTTAGAAGTAAAGGACATAGAGGTAGAGGCCATGCATGTGTCCGAGACATGCTTCTCAGTAGCGGGTACCAATGTTGCCTCGGCCAGTCTGGAGCTATCAGGATTATCCTTGGCTGATCCTCTTTGATCTTCAGTAGGACTTTGTACATCAAAGGAAGAGGTGGGAATGCATATGCTGTCAGGTTTTTCCAGCTGAAGGAAAGGGAGTCCACCCTCCAAGCAAGTGGGTGGTATGCTCTTGTGCAGAATTTCTTCAATTGGTGGTTGTGTGGGGAGGCGAACAGGTCTATCTCTGGTAGTCCCCATTTTTTTGTTATGGTTTTGAAGATATCTGGATGCAGCATCCATTCGTGAGCATCCGTGGTAGTTCTGCTTAAGGTGTCTGCTAGTGAATTTTCTTTTCCTGGTACAAATCTGGCCTGGAGTTGAATGTTGAGGTTCAGGGCCACATTCCACAGGTCCATTGCCATCCGGCATAGAGGATATGAGTGTGTACCTCCCTGTTTGTTGATGTACCACATGACTGTGTTGTTGTCCGTCCTTATCAGCAGGTGACCTTGTTGCAGAAATGGTCTGAATGCCTGGATTGCATGTTTCACTGCCAGCATCTCCTTTAGATTTATGTGTAGATTCAGCTGGTCTTGTGTCCATAGGCCTTGTATACACTTGTCCATCATGTGCGCCCCCCAGCCTAGGTCTGAGGCGTCCGTGGTGATGGTCTGGCTTGGATGAGGTTTGTGGAAAGGCAATCCTCTGTTCAACTGACAGGCCTGAGCCCACCACAGGAATTCTTGCTTCAGGCATGGAATTATTGGAATCTGGGCTTCTAGACTGTGCTTGTGTTGAGACCATACATTCCTTAGGTACCATTGCAACTTTCTCATATGCAGTCTGGCATGCGGAATCAATATTATGCAGGATGCCATGTAACCCAGGGCTTGCAGGACTTTCCTTGCAGTAAGCTGAGTCTGTGTTGTTAATGTCATGAAATAGACTGGTAGTTGCTTTTGTTTTTCTTCTGTGAGAAAGGCCATCTGAGTTGATGTGTCCAGTTCTGCACCCAAGAATGTTATCCTTTGGGATGGTACCAGTCTTGACTTTTGCATGTTGACTGTGTATCCCAAGGCTTGCAGCAGTTGTATAACCTTTTCCAAATCTTTTGTTAATTTTGTCTTGTTGTCCGCTTGTATTAGGCAGTCGTCCAGGTATGGGTAAATTTGAATTCCCTGAAGCCTGCAATGGGCAATTACTGATGCCAGGCATTTCGTGAATACTCTGGGCGCAGTAGATAAGCCAAAGGGCAATGCTGAGAATTGATAATGCTCTGATCCTGCAAGAAATCTGAGGTGTCTTCTGCAATCTGGTCGTATAGGGACGTGCAGGTATGCCTCCTTGAGATCTAGAGTCACCAGCCAAGACTCCTTGCCCAGCATGGGAAGAAGTTGCTGTAGGGTCAGCATTTTGAATTTTGGAACAATGAGGTATGTGTTCAGAGCAGACAGGTCGAGAATAGGCCTCCATTGATTTTCTTTTCTTGGTACAAGGAAAAGTCTGGAGTAAAATCCTTGTCCTTGTTCCATAGGGTACCTTTTCTATAGCTCTCATCCTTAGTAGGTTGTTGATTTGTCTTAGAGCGTTTGTTTTTTGGCTTGGTGGTAGGTTTGGCATTCCTCTCTTTTTTGGTAGAGTGTGGAAGTGAAACCTGTAGCCTTTGTCTATTGTTTGTAAAGTCCATTTGTCTCCTGTAATGTAATGCCAGTTTACGGAAAATAAGGCTAGTTTTCCGCCCAAGGGTGCTTCCAGTTGTTCCCTGGTAGGCGGAATCAGAGCCAAGTCATTGTGTCTGTCCTGTGGAAGTGGTTGTAGCTGAATCTGTGGCAGTACTTCTCTGGTTGTTAGGCTGCCACTGACGTCCCCTGTAGGCACCCCTGGATTGACCTCTGCCTCTTGAGCATCTATTTCTGCCTCTCTGTGCTCTGGAGGTGTCTGGAAAGGACCAATTCTTCGAAGGCCAATTTCTGCTAAACCTCAGCGGTTGGACTTGTAAGAAATCCTTGACTGTTTGGACAGATTTTGCTTTTTCTTCCACCTTCTTTAGAACTTGCTGTGCAGGGGAGCCAAACAAACTTTGTTTCTCCATTGGAGCATCTAGGAGTTTTGACTTAACATGGTCTGGTAAGGATTGTTCTTTTAACCAGGCATGCCTTCTAATCACTGTTCCAGTCATAGCTGATCTAAAGGAAGCCTCCAGTGCATCATAGCCACATTTTAAGAAATGGTTACTGACCTGCTGAGAGTTATGTACCAAATCCTGAAGGGACTTATGGTCTATAGGTTCAGGAGAGGACAGTTTTTTATTTAGCTGGTCTAACAAAAATTCCTGGTACTGAATCATGTGAAATTGACAGTTTAAGGCCCTGGCCGAAAGAGTAGCAGAAGTATAAACCTTTTTACCCCGTCTCTCTAATGCTCTAGATTCCCTTTCAGAGGGAGAGGGTTTTGGCAGAGGCAGCTGCTACAGCTTTGGGGCCCTGTGAAATGGTTTCAGGATCTGCAACAGGAGCCTTATACAAATGGTAGTGTGTGTCCGGGACCCTGTAATATCTGTCAGGCTTGGCAGGGGCTGGAGGAAGAGAATCAGGGGCAGTACAGGCATCATTATATGCATCATCAACAACTGTTAGTACTGGAGGAATGGCTAAAGGCCTATGCTGTAGTAAATGTAAAAAAGTCCTTAGCCTTTTCCTTGAATCTGAAAAATCCTGGCCCTGCCATTGAAAATGTTCCCTCATAGCATGTAAGGTTTCCCCAAAAGAAAATTCTTCAGGAGGAGTAGCAGAAGGAATGGAGTCTTCTGCATCAGAATCCTCATAAGGAGAATATGGGCCTTCCTGAGGGTCTGAAATATCTGAGTCATCCGAGGAATAGTCTGTAGAAACAGGTTCCGGGGGTTCAGTTCTAGGCCTCTTATCTGGAGGGGGTTGAGAGGCCCTGTCTGGGTGAGGTTGGGATCCCCTGATCAAAGAAATGAGATCCTCAGCCAGGCTGAGCATTTGGGAACTAGAGGTAGGCCTGTGTGGGTGAGTTTTAGTAGGTAAGGCCTTAGAAGATTTAGCTGCTTTAGCCCTGGAAAAAGCCTTGATAGACATAGTTGCAGGGGGTCTAGCAGCTCCACGTGCAGGGGTAGATATGTCTAAAGGAATAGTATCTGATAAATCCTGGGTGCCTGCTTCAGCAGGGGTAATTTCAGTAGCAGATTCAGCCATGCTCTGTGAGGCCTCGGCTATCGGAGGCATGCTTTCGGCTGAAGGAAGAACAGAGGACTCGGTTTCAGCCGAAACTGAGACATTCACGGTTGGCCTAACCGTGGTTTCAGCCGAAACCACGGACCGTGAGTGTCGGTCCTTTTCCTTACGTTTTTTAGCTAATTGTGTAGTCGGAGTCTCCGACGGCATTTTGTATGCAAAAGCGGGACCAAAAAACTCCTCTGCAAACTCCAACCGATGTCTAAGCGTCCGTCAGTTGAAGGAAGCACAGGCTAGACAAGCTGATACGTCGTGGTCTGGGCCTAAACAAGGAAGGCAGTAAGAGTGGAAATCCTTATGAGGTATTTGTTTCCCACAAGTTAAACAATTATTTACTTTGTCTGACATCGGCTGAGGCAAGAAAGAGTCCCCAACGGGGTACTTAGCTTTTTAGAAGTCTTCGGTAGTAGAAATCTCTGGATCTGACCGACCGGCACTTGCGAACAGCTTCTGCTTCGGGCACCACGTGGCAAGAAAGAATGAGGAAAATGGCGTCGGCTGATGCCTTTATACCCAATACACAGCAGCTATGACGTCGGGTGAAGTGCGACATCAGCCAAGGCCAGACCCAGACTTTGGAATCCGGACGACCGAAGGGCTGCCTGACGCAGGATAACCCATATGTTAGGACTGCAGATGCATCCTTGAAGGACATCTTCTTTATGTTAAGTTGTCCATCTTGCCTTCGTTCTCGCTGTTTGGGACAGCGGCCCTAGTATCTAAAATCCCAGGTGGCTCATTGGAACAGACTCTTCAGAACAGCAGAACCAAAGGAAGCTCTGCTCCGGGAGACCACATCCACCTTGTAATGAGAGATAAAAGTGCGAGGGTTTGCCCAAGTGGCAGCTGCACAGCTTGAGTCCATGGGCAACCTAGACTGAAAGGCTACAGAGGTGGCTAATGCTCTAGCAGAATGACCTTTTGGTTTAGCTGGTAGCTCTTTATTTAATAAATTTTAAATAAAGGCAATAGTATCAGATAACCATCGGGATAAGGTCACCTTAGAAACTGGAAGGCCTTGTTTGTTGAAAGCATAAGAAAGAAATAACTGCTCTGACTTTCTTAGTTCCTTAGTTCTATGGAGGTAAAAACCCAATTGTCTGTGCAAATCCAAGTGGTGGAGCTTCTATTCTGCCTTGTTGCTGTGATTGGGAAAGAAAACTGGGAGATCTATGGATTGATTTAAATTGCTCTCTGAGCAGACTTTAGGAATAAAAAATGGATTGGTCCTCAGAGAAACTCTGTCCTTGTGAAACACCAGGTAAGGAGGACGAACACGTAGTGCTTGAAGTTCTGAAACATGTCTAGCTGAAGTGATAACAACCAGAAAAAGTGTCTTCCAAGAAAGAAATTTTAAGGAACATGATGCTGCCAGTTCAAAGGGAGGCAAAATTAAGGAAGCTAACACTAAATTGAGATCCCAAGGAGGAAGAGGATCTCTAAATGGGGGTCTAAGAAGAGATGTTCCTCTCATAAAGGCCTTGCAGAGCTTATGAGACATTATGCTAGAATTAAACATACCGATATGAAAATTAGAAATGGCAGCTAGCTGTACTCTAATGGTAGTGGAAGCCACACCAGACTGAAAGAGTTGTGCTAGAAATTCAAGAATTTCATGGACTGGGGTTGAGAAAGGATCCAAATTTCTAGATTCTGCCCAGTAAAAAAACGTTTCCATTTACTAGCATATGTTTTCCTCATAGTAGACTTATGTGAGGAAACAATAATATCACGGACTGCTGGGGAGATACTGGAAAGCCTGGCTAAGGTTGGAAGTGGAGTAACCAAGCTGTGAGCTGGAGAGTTTGAAGGGATTGGTGTAACCCGCTTGATTGATGAATCAGAAGATCTGGAACCGGGTCCAGAATCCACGGTTGATCCAGAAGGTGGAGGTGCAGGAACATGAACCATATCTGTCGAGGCCAATATGGGGCAATGAGGATCATTTTGCTTTCTGTATGAGTCTTGGTATTAGGGGAAATGGGGGAAAAGCGTAAAGGAGTCCCTGAGGCCAATCGTGGACTAGAGCATCACTGGGTATATGACGTGGAAGAGGAAGTAGGGAGAAGTAGCCGCTGCATTTCTTGTTGAGAGGAGTGGCAAACAGGCCACAGCAAGGCTGTCCCTATATGCGGAAGATAAGATCCGCAACTTCCTGATTCAGAGACAACTCGTGAGGCATGAGGATAGCTCTGCTGAGCCTGTCTGCTATGACGTTGGATTTCCCAGGGATGTGTGTTGCTATCAGAAAACATTGGGAGGAAATCACCCATTGCCACAGTCTGAGTGCTTCTCGACACAAGGGGTAAGACCTGGTCCTGCCCTGTTTGTTGATGTACCACACCACTGACATGTTGCCCATTTGGATTGCAATGGTCCCAGAAGGAAGAGGTCTTGAAGGGCTTGCAAAGCTAGGAGCACCGCTCTCATTTCTAGGACATTGATATGCAGATGGTACTCGCAAGGTTGCCAAGTGCCTTGGACTGTCCTGCCTAGATAATGGCCCCCCCCCACCCTATCAGGGAGGCGTCCGTGGTCAATGTGGCTACTGGAGGGGGTTGTATCAAAGGTCTGCCCTGAATTACTAGTGGGGAGATCATCCAACAAGAAAGGTGCCTTTTGCACGTTTCTGTGATCAGGATCATGTGAGAAAAGGGTAGCTCCTGGTAAGACCACTGCGTGAAAAGAAGCCATTGAAGGATTCTCATGTGGAAACGCGCTAATGGGACAAGAAGAATGGCAGCTGCCATGGAGCCTAGAGCTTGGAGGACATATCTGACTTGAATCCTTTTGCTCTGCATTAGAATTAACACTTGTTGACGAATAACGGAAACTCTTTCCTGTGGTAATCTTGCAAACATTTCTTTTGTGTTTAATTCTACTCCTATGTATGTGATAGACTGACAGGGCAACAAGGCAGATTTTTCTAAATTTACTGTGATGCCTAGCTGAGTGCATGATGTGATTGTATAATCCCGTGCCTCTAAGAGTTGATTCCTGGTGGTAGCAATCAGGAGTCAGTCATCTAGATAGGGAAACACCTGGAATCCTTGACGCCTCAGGTGAGCCGTGACTACTGCCATACACTTGGTGAACACCCTGGTGGATGAGTGAGACCAAAGGGTAGAGCTCTGAACTGGTAATGACTGGCCCCTACCCGGAAGCGAAGAAATCTCCTGGAGCGTCTGCCATCTTGATATGGTAGTACGCGTCCTGAAGATCTATCGAGCACATCCAATTGTCCTGATCCAGAAAAGGGAAAGTGAACTGCAGTGTCACCATCCAGAACTTCTCTTTTTGTACATATTTGTTCAATCTGCTGAGATCCAGTATTGGTCTCCAGTCCCCTGTCTTTTTTGGTAATAAAAAGAATCCTGAGTAAGTTCCGGATCCTAGTTGGTCTGCGGGGACTTCTTGAATGGCCCTTTTTTCTAGCAGTCTTGAAACCTCTGTGAGTGCTTGATCCCTTAGATTGGGTGGGACATCTGGGATGGGCTTTTTAGATTCTATGGGGGACTGATGGAAGGGAAGTTTGTAACCTCCAGATATAATGGATAGTACCCATCTGTTTCCTGTTATATTTTGACAGGCTTTTGGGTACAGCAAAAGTCTTCCCCCGACTGCCTCCAGAGATGAGCAGTTGGGCAACCCTTCAGGGATGCTGGAAGGGCTTGGCAGAGAAGGTTTCTCTGTCACCCTAGTTTTGCGGTTCCCCTCTGCCATGAGGGTGGCATCTGTTATTGTTGTTCCCCCTCTGCCCCTGGGGGAAAAATCACCATGTGTGTCAGGCAAGGGTCCCTGGGATTTTCGGAACCACATCTTTCTGCTCTTCTGACCCTTGGGATAAGGTCTGGAAGGGGTGGAAAAAAGGACTCCCACGGCAGAGAGAGTCTTGCCTTCCTGCTCACACCTGGTCAACGTGTCTTTCACCTGAGGACCAAAGAGAAAGGAGCCATCAAAGGGAGTATTGGTGAAGGCCGCTCGAAAAGGTTCCACAAACTGACACAGCCGCATCCAAGCATGTCTCCTGAGAGCCACACCTGTCCCTGCAGCTCTGCTCGCTCCATCGGCTGCATAGGAAATCAGCCTCATGGAGGAGTTGACTATGGAATTAAGAGTCGCAAGCGAAGAAGCTAATTTGGCTGGTACTCCCTCAGCTGTAGGATCTTGAAGGGTATCTCCAAGCACTTTCAGGAGATCCCTTTGAAGACGTGTAAAATGGCATGGATAGTTCAGGGACCTCATTGAAAAGGTCGCTGAAGCAAACATTCACTTTCCATATCTGTCCATCGTCCGAGACTCTTTGTTTGGAGGATGAACAGATGAAGCGGTTTCTGCTAACTCTTTCTTGGTGGCTGCTGCTACCACCATGGCATCAACGGGCACACCTTTGGAGAGGAGTTGTTTGTCCTGGGGGGGGGGGGGGGCTGTAATAAATTTGTCTAGTCTCCTCGGAGTAGGTTCCACAGAATCTGGAGCAGACCAAGCCTTTCGAGTCACTACACACGAGTGGATCAAAAGGAGAAGATCCCCAGGAGGTGGAAGGTAGGGAACCGAATGCATCCAGGTATACAGACTCTTCCTCGGTAGGGGCTAGGGAAGTCCAGCCCCTCCTCTAAGCATTTCAAGGATGTCCGAAAAGGAAACATCTTCAGAGGGGGACCTTGGGGACCCACTTCCGATTCATCCATGTCTGTATCTGAGGTGACAGACTCAGGGAAGTCTATGTGTTTCCTCTTGCACTTCTTGTTCTAGGGAGGCTCTTCTGAGTGATCAGGGGAGGCTTTGGAAGAAGAGGGATCACCCAATGGGGTGTCCTGGGACATAGGTTCCCTACGCTGGAAGAGGAGTAGAGGTTGGAACAGACACCATGGGGGGAGGAGCAGATGGAGCTGGCAGTAGAGCTGTTTTGGGGGACAGCACACTCAGCATGACCCCGAAGGCATCCTGAGCTCTAGGCAGAGAAAGCTCCGGCTCCGAAAAAACAGGAGTCCTTCTCTGCGTCGAGGGTGATGGCTCTGAGGCTGATGTTGCAGCCGAACTCACCTGCACTGTAGCTCTGAGGGGGAGAACGGGGTCAGACAAGGGTCCGATGCCACTCCCCCTTTGGAGCCAACGAGAGAGCCTGGTGCCCAGATCCCTCGATAGAAGGTACAATGGAGGTAATCGGAGCCGACGTCGGAACCGAAGGAGAAATGATGATTGATGCCAACGGTTCTACTACCTGCGGATCCATGGTCTCCGGCTCCAAGCTAAATGTAGTCAGAGAAGGAACAGAAATAGAGGCGGTTGGAGCTGATACCTGTTGAGGTGGGCTGGACAGTAATTTTGCCAGTGCCTGTGACTTCAGCAACCTACTTACTACTCTCTCCACATCATGATCTGATAATCTAGAGGATCGAGAGGAGTGAGAATAATGATAGCTACGTTCACTCTGTAACAAGGGTGACTGAGGTGCCGAGTGGATGGACTCCAAGGACGGAGATCTCAGTCTCTTATGGCTCTGAGACGGCTCCGAAATAGCAGATGGAGCCGATGGTGGAGTTGCCTTGTCAGTGCCAGCCGGCACCGACATACTTGGTTGGTCAAGTAAAGGAGTCGGCTCCTAAGGTGGAGCTGATGGCTTGACAGACTTAGGGGATTTCGCTGGTTGAGTACTTTTAGCCGGAGAATCCTGAGGCGTCAATAATCCCCGAAAGATTAATTTGTTTTAGCGCTCCTGCAGGACTCTTAGACTAAAAGCGTGACATATAGAACAGGAGTCCTGCAAGTGAACAGCTCCCAAACAATATGCACAACTAGTGTGCCAATCTGTCAGAGACATTTTCTGACAGCATGAGTTACACTTTTTGAAGCCAGATACCTTGGTATCTTTAGACATTTTCCTATCAACAATAAGAAAATGCTATACTACAAAACTAAAAAAAACTATTTTTTTTTTTTTTTTTTTTACAGTTAAGGAACAGAAAGGAGAGCCTCTAATTTAAATGGCTGTCCTAAGCGGGGGGGGGTTCTCTAATTTAAATGAGTTCAGGGGAAACAGAAGGCCTGCGAGTTATGGAGCGACGGCCAACAAAGCTACAACAAACAAGAAAGAGATAAGGGATAAAGTAATATATCTAGACAAAAACTTGATAAAAAAACTTGACAAATTTTTAAGAATAAACAACAATTGTAATAATAGAAAAAAACTATACTAAGCCTGAGCCAGTAATGAAGCAACCTTGCAGCTGAAGCGGCAAACGAGATCTGGGTAGCTGACGCTGGGCATTTTGGGATAAGGGGTAGCCTCAAGCCAGTAAACAGCTCTCGAGCTATACAAGATGGCCGAGTCGGAGCCGAGGATCGGCTCCGAACCCAAACAGCAAGAACAAAGGCAAGATGGACAACTTAACATCTATGTTTATATCAAATATGGCTCCCTTAACAGTTATAGAAATATACATATTTGTCTCGCTATTCTGCTTTCATTCAAGTCCGCCAAATCATGAACTATTAGAAATTTTACCAGATTTTACTCATCTATATTAATGGTTTCTTGTTAAATTCTCACCTTATTTTTTATCACCACTATTTGTAACAAAACTTACACAACTGCTGTGGTTTCTTGATTTTACATGTATTGATATTTCATTATCAATGATGCTTTATATTTTTATACCTAGGTATTTCACTTGATTTTCTTTTTTTTATATATTGAAGACTTGAATTACTAATGTGAACACTGTATAAGCATTGTGCATTTAGTATACTATATAAGCATTTATTTTATTATAAATTCCTAGTTATGCTACAGTATGTACATTCTTTTTTTCTCAAAACTCTTCTTTATGTATATATTGTACATTGAATGAAAAACTTGTGCTACTGAAACTTTGTGTTATAGAACATGCTAGATTTTTTGCCACAGGCCTCTGCTGAGAAGGGGTCACTCAGTAAATAAATGCTAACCAACAACAAAATCATGTGATATTACTTCTAACTAGTCATAACATACTCTTTATTAAGTCATCCACTGCTGCCCAATGACACTATGACACTTAATATCACTATATATATCAGACAGCATACATATACCACAGTCTCCTCTTTTGCATCAGTATGTGCAGTCTTAAGCTAACAAACTGTCAGCTAAACTTTTTTTCTTCATGCTTTAGTAAACTTATTTCTTCTGGTTTTAAGACACTGTAGACTTTACCTATTTCATTTCAGTTCACATTTGTTAATCGGACAGGCACACTGGTTCAAAGACCTTTTTTCAAGCACAACCTGAAAAAAGATTACACTACAGCAAATCAGAGCAAAGATTACACAAATATCTAATTAATAAAGTAATATAGTTGTTCAACATTAACATGTGATAACACAGTTGAACATCAAGACAATGCGATAAGAAAAATTAAAATATTACGGTTCAATAAGAAAAGTCACTACAGCAAAAGTAACACTCAAAAAAAAAAAACAGTGACTGGCTTATATTTTAGTCAGATACAAAGCAAGAAAAAGGAAAATTTGTTTATAAATAGAAGTTAACTGCAATTGGACAACAGCAATGTGATCCACCTCTTTTGCTGTCTGTATTTCTTACCATTCTTGACTCAGAACGCCAAACAGTTCACAATTTCAGAATCTCAACATGCCTAAGTAAATCCAGAACTTTAAGATACCAAAAAGAAAGCTATTGGTTGAAGATGGAAATAATGTTCATTTAAACGAACACATTGAAAACAAATGGATTAAATAAAGTAGATCTGAACTGAATGTAAGGTTTACATAGCTGCTCCAACTAAGCTGTTTCTTAAAGGTACATTGAATGGTCTAGGAACAAGGGACTACAACATCACTATTACTCTAAGCAAATAAGGAAAAATAAAAGAAAATAAATATTTCAAAACTTGTACCCATCTTAAAATTGGAAAGGTCTAGGAAGTGTTAATATAATGAACATTTTGAGGTGACATCAACTGTTTATAGTGTACATAGTTATTACAAGATACAATTAAAGTTAGGTATGCTAGAAATATTTTGATGAAACTGTTGTAATATCAGTTTCTATTATGATTAAAATATCTGAGTAGATTTTGTCTTACACTTTAATGTGAACAGTTTGAATGTTAGCTAATTCTGCATATCGATAACTGAACACTGATGGTATATATTCTGTACATCTTATGTTTATTGCAAATTAGCATTCCATGTACCTTGTCATTATATATATTTCTGTTTTATTTTTTTTCTTGTATTAAAAAAAGAGGAAAATGCAATAAAAGGAAATCTGAAGTAATGTCTTTAATTCAATGTTACAGTCTTAAATGCTAAGGCTTTTTATTAAGGAAGGGTTGTACTATTTAAATATACTGGATTTCTTTAGTGATGTGTACTTGTAAGGGCAGACTGCAATAAGCTAGCAGGATCATTTGCTCCACTGGTTGATATACTTAGCGCATCTCTATGGATATGGTAGTCTCACCTGAGGAAGGCAATTAATGCAGCTCTGTCACACATGGTGGAACACATAGGGTCTACAGAAGTGCCATAAGATTAGTCTAATCAGCAGTTGACAAGTTGGTGCACAAGGTCATGATGGGCAAACTGACGCTTTTTTATCTAATGAACGATAACCTACAGGATGCTATCCAGCACATCGTCAAGGTTGGCATGACCTTGTGTTACAACTTGCAACACAGGAATTCAGTGGAGGACGCACAGCAGATTTCATTTACCTGCACTTCAGCAAGATCAACTCATTGCTACGTGAAAGACTAGAGAGCTATAAATGAGTGGGAAGAGGCACTCAATGCCCCTGGATTAAGGAAGGGAGACATTGTGCATCTAGATTAATTGCAAATGATAAGAATGAGACTACAAGTTCTGTGATAAGGCAAGTACTTCTAGGGTATTAAAACTAAAGCACTGCAGGGCAAGGTTACATCTCTTTATGGCAGCTCCCAAAAAATAGTATTACTAATGGTCAAGAGGTGAGGAGATGGTTATTGGGTATAAGTTTCAGACATTATTGTAACCATACTTTACTGTGAATTTAATTTCATATTAGGCAGAATACCTAGTTATTCAAATACTTTTTAACCTAGGCTGGTTAACTTGCATCATATTTTGAGTTACACAATCTCAAATGCCTTGCTAAAATCAAGGTGGGCTGTAACAAAATTTGAACCTGTTTGCTGTATTTTACTTTGGTGATCCAGTCAAACAAATCTATTAGACCCTTAAGAGTTGTCTGGATGACCTTCTTGTTGTTAATCAATGTTGTATTGGTACCTGTGCCCAACTAATCCCTCAATAATTATTTCAGTTCCAAGTAATTTGAGTATAAATAACAAAAAAAATCAAATAAAGGTTTGCAAACAATAACAAATCTTCAATCAACTGTGATTAAATTGAATGTGCATGTGTGAGATGAAAATTAATTTACTGTTAGTCACCCAAGACATGCCACAATACTAAACCACAGATCTATGTTCACGAAATGGCCAGTGTTAACAAGCAACTGAACTTCATGTACAGTAGCACAATGCGGGAAGTTATAACTTACAAAGGAAGGCTGATCTGCTCTTTCCACATACTAATGCACCTAGAATTATATTTTCAACACGGCTTGGCATACCCTTAAGTGATCACCAAAAATGTCTGCCATTTATGCAAATAGTACATCAGCAAAGCATCAGAAAGATACTGCTGGCTTAAACCTATGCACCTTAGGGATGTAAACTAAGGATTTATATTAATCAATCAATAACTCTTGGCAATCAATTAAAAAAAAGTCTGAAACAATTTTTGGGAAACTTCTGAGATAATTTTTTTTCTTTTTTGCAACGAGGCAAGCCTCCTGCATCCTCCACTCCCATCAAACATAGCTATACCTACTCTAACATCACACAATAGTGGAGAAAAGAGAACTCCACTGTCAGAGAAAGTTGTTTCGCTCACACTTCTCCGATTACTCAGCACTCTCTGTCAACTGAATGACATGTTTCATAAGCTAAATGTTGGTTTAAATATGTCCCATTATCAGACACAGAACCACTACCACCTGCCACAAACCTGCCATTTACACTGTGTCCTGAAACAAAGTAGTACAGAACTCTTGCAATGTACTTACCAGCTGTGGCTAATCAAGAAAAAAGAAGTGTAAATAACTTGTAATACTGGCTACTGGTGATTCAATATTAATTATTGAGATAGTGAATGATGCAGCCATTATGCAGAAGGCCACAAATACATTTTGAAATAACAGTTGTAAAACAGCCAGAGCACAGGCATTTGCCATTTTCATTCCATTTATTACATTCCAAAGGCTGCAACTTTTTTGTGCTAATGTTTTAAAGTGCTTTTTGGCCCCTGCTCTGCATAAAAAAATTTGACCTGGCTTCAGGCAGATCAATGAAAAGAAAATTCATTACCAAGTGTCAATGGTAAATGCCCGCCTGCCAACAACCCACACTACTAAAGTGATGAATGCCAAGTGTTAGTGAAACAAAGACCAACTTATTTCTAGTATGATAATGTTTCAACTCAATGCTGCGTCACCTTTCAGTTATGCATTTAGTTAAAGCATAGACAGCAGAAGTCGTCTAGCAAAACATGAACTCATCTGCAACTCTATACATCACTACAACAGAATGGAATGTAGAATAAGTCTGTAAACTGCCGGGGGGCAAAAAGAAAGGAGGACTTTGTCGTGTTTCTCACTGAATGTGGGAGGCTAGCTCAATCTGCATATCAACTATGACATCAGAAGTTTTACATACATAGCTGAGTTATGCTAAGTGATCCATACAACTCACCACTAAAATGAGGAGGCCGTATTTACAACACAGACTTCAAAATAGATAAAGCCTCAATGTGTATAATATGAACAGTTTGCTCCTTATTTTAATGTACTACTGTATTATTAAAACTTAATGCCATTAACTTAGTGTTGCCTAATCTCTCTTGTTGTTGTTGTTTCAAACTTCTCAATAAAAAGAATATAAATGACCAAAAGACAATAGCTCCATAACAATCTCAACAATGGTAGATTTGTTCTTTCAGTTAAGAAGCATAGTTACTAGCAGAAGTTTGCTTGGAGAAAAACTGAAGTACAATTAAATAAAAAAAAAAACTAAAATAATAGGAGTGGACAGTAGGAAATATGAGTAAGAAATGTGCCAATTTGTAACCACATAATAATGTGCAATGTGCTTTAATTTAGTATTAACGGGGAATGCCACTGACAAGTGACTGAAAGTGGGATAAGAAACTGTGTTTGCATTTCTGTGACTACATACACAGAAGGTTTTGGCAGACTGAAAGCACTTTCTCAATTCTGTGGACAGTGATGTATGACTGCTGTTAGCTGGTGATGTGATTTGTCAATTTCAATAACAAAACAGACTCCATCATGCCAACAAGTAATGTGACCCCATGTGTTTGTATCCAACTTCTTACAGGGACAAGTGTTTTTTAGCCCGATGAGACTGAATAATAAAAGGTATGTAATGTCCTTAGATGTCTTGGGCAGCATGAATCCTAAAAAAGGTTCCCCTGCACAGAAGTGATTGCACGGCTCAATCCAACATAGTAAGCCAAAAACAGAAGCCAGCAACTGTGAGCTGTGTTAATAACTTATTAAAAACAGCAAGAAATAACAGACCGGTTTTGGGTATGGAATTAACCTGGCCTTCATCAGTGTTGTCAGCATCCATCCTACCAGGAATGGAACAGTGTACATCCACTCTTGGCAAACAGGTCCGAATAATCTGCTGAAGTCCAATAATGACAAGGACCACAGATTGTGATTATTGACAACGAATGAGGATTTAACTGTAATTGCGGGTTATAAGGTCGCTCTGATTGAATCCCTGCTCACTGAACACACCATCGGTCACTACTATTGATTAGCTATTGTCCTCTAGTGACAGCTTCATTTTCAAAACAAAGGAAGCTCAACAATTCTTGTTGTAGTTTTGTTTCTTGGGACTGTACATTTTTCTTGACAACTGCGCAGCTGGTGACATTCCTCAGTGCATCTTTGGAGCCATTATATAATGCATTTATGTGTGTATGTATGTATGTATGCATGTGTTTTATACATATTTACGTGTGTGTGTGTGTCTGTGAGAATATATTTATATGTATACATATACATATATTTATAAGTATATATGTGTGTGTATTATGTGTATATATATATATATATATATATATATATATATATATATATATATATATATATATACATATATATATATATATATACACACACACACACACACATATATATATATATATATATATATATATATATATATATATATATACACACACACACACACACATATACAGTGGATATAAAAAGTGTACGCACTCCTGTTAAAAATGCCAGGTTTTTGTGGTATAAAAAATGAGGCCACAATAAATCATTTCAAAACTTTTCCCACATTTAATGTGACCTATAACCTATACAATTCAATTGAAAAACAAACCAATCTTTTAGGGGAAAAAATATAAAAAAATAAAAAACTTACAATAAGCTGGTTGCATAAGTGTGCACACCTTTAAACTACTACTTTGTTGAAGCACATTTTGCTTTAATTACAGCATGCAGTCTTCTTGGGTATATACTTGTCATCAATTAGAGAGACTCTGATTAACCCCAAATAAAGTTCAGCTGTCCTTGCAGGATTTTCCTGACATTTACTCAGTTGCCTCCTACAGCAAAAGCCATGGTTCGCTGAGAGCTTACAAAGCATCAAAGGGATCTCACTGTTGAAAGGTATCAGTCAGGAGAAGGGTACAAAAAAATTTCCACACCACTGGATATACCATGGAACACAGCAAAGACAGTCATCAAAAAGTGGAGAAAATATGGGACAACAGTGACGTTGCAAAGAACTGGATGTCCCTCCAAAACTGATGAAAAGACAAGACAAAAACTGGTCAGGGAGGCTGCCAAGATACCTACAGCAACACTAAAGGAGCTTCTGGCAAGTACTGGTTGTGTATTACATATGAAAACAATCTCCCATATTCTCCATGTCTGGACTATGGGGTAGGGCTGCAAGACAGAAGCTTTTTCTTGCACAGAAAAACATCCAGGCCCGGCTAAAATTTGCAAAACAATACATCAAGTCTCCCAAAAACGTGAGAAAATGTGTTATGGTGTGATGAGACCAAGGCTGAACTTTCTGGCTACAATTCCAAAAGGTACGTTTGGCGCAAAAACACTTCGCATCACCAAAAGAACACCATCCTCATGGTGAAGCATGGTGGTGGCAGTATCATGCTCTGGGGTTGCTTTTCTTCAGGTGGAACTGGGGCTTTAGTCAAGGTGAAGTGAATTATGAACAGTTCCAAATACCAGTCACTTTTGACCCAAAACCTGCAGGAGTCTGCTAGAAAGCTGAAGATGAAGAGGAATTTCACCTTTCAACATGACAATGACTCTAAGCATACATCCAAATAAACAAAGAATGGCTTCACCAGAAGAAAATTAAAGTTTTGGAATGGCCCAGCCAGAGCCCAGACCTAAATCCAATAGAAAATCTGTAGGGTGACCCGAACAGGTCTGTGCACAAGAGATGCCCTCGCAATCGGACAGATTTGGAGCACTTTTGCAAGGAAGAGTGGGCAGATATTGCCAAGTCAAAATGTGCCATGCTGATAGACTCCTACCCAAGAAGACTGAATGCTGTAATTAAATCAAAAGGTGCTTCAACAACGTATTAGTTTAAGGGTGTGCAAATTTATGCAACCAGCTTATTGCATGTTTTTTTATTTTTTATATTTTTCCCCCTAACAGATTTGTTTGTTTTTCAATTGAGTTGTAGAGGTTACAGATCATATGAAAGGTGGGAAACGTTTTGAAATTATTTATCGTGTCATTTTTTATCACAAAAACCTGGCATTTTAACAGGTGTGTACACTTCTTATATCCAGTGCACATAAATATAAAAAGACACACCTATTTATGTAGGTGAAATTATCAGCAGCTATTGACAACAGCGGTATTATAATCATATTTCACTGTCACTGGTTTTGTCTATTTCCATCTGACTTTTTGTATGTTTATTCTGTGTGTATGCTTGATGTTTATGTTACATGCTGCATTAGATGGATTTTGAGGGTAGTTAAGTAGTCGATAGGTTTCTCAGTTTTAGTGTACTGTAAGTGGAGTCTGAATAGGGTAAGTATAGGGAAATGCTTCAGATAGGTTGGTAAAAACTTTTTCACAGAGGTGTTTGTACATTCTCTACAGTCCTACACATGAAACTTGGTTTATTTAAGAAAGGGAGATATAGGTGGGGGCTGTACATGGGCTTTCCCCTCACCAAAAACACATGCTTCATTATTGTTGCTTTTTACAGTACAGCCAAGCAAAGGTAAAGCCAGAAGTACAACTCTACTCAAGAGAGTGAG
The DNA here is from genome assembly GCF_019279795.1 of Protopterus annectens. NCBI lineage: Eukaryota > Metazoa > Chordata > Ceratodontiformes > Protopteridae > Protopterus > Protopterus annectens. The sequence continues at coordinate 1,039,243,181 of NC_056745.1, read as the reverse complement.
TGATGAGGTTTTGTTCAGACAAGTTGCTCCAGACTGCTTGTCATATGACAAAAAAGGGGAAAAATCCCAGCCATCTTTCACATCAGTGTCTCCTGCTTCCATATCCTAAGTGGACTTGGCTCGTGACAACTTTTAATATATGAATCGCTGGAAGAGTACAACTGATAAACGGGATGAAATCTCCAAGCCTAGAGGAAAAGTTTTAATTAAATGTTAATTATGAATCTTGTAATTTTATTACAACCCTAATGTGACACCTCCGGCTGGAGAAATTGCGAGAGATAACTACAAGCTATTTAAAACCATAAAAGGAAACCAGGGAGGATCAACACAAAATATGTACAAATGCTACCAAAGGATAGCAGAAGTATAAAAAATACTAGGTCTGACCACAATCTCAAACAGCAAGCATGAAAATAACACAAAAGGGAAGAAAAAATGAAAGGAAACTGTGAATTCAGCAAGATCTGTTGGTTTTCAGTACTGAAGCTTTGTTAAAGTAGCAGACAAAATATGAAGAAAGGCAGGTGCAAAGCATTATGGAAAGAAGGAAGAAGCTAGACTTGGAAATGTTTTTGATGTCTAGCTGAACTGAACCTGTGGTAAAAGTCCAAGATGGTTAAAGAGTATGGACTTGAACATACTAGATCATCAGTACCCCCCTCCTATTCTGCATTGCCTCAATTAAACTTAAGTCTTAGCAGTCTCCAGCATTAGTCAGTGTGCCATGGCACAGAGGCATAAAGCCATTACTATGGCCATGGTGATGTGTTTAATTAGCACTGCATGCATCTGAGGCACGGATACATGAGGATTGTTGTGCCCATCTTGGAGCGGACTCAACATGCGTGCACAACCTGTGGTAGAGCTCCAGTGAAGGTAAGTGGTATTGTCTTAGGGGAGGTCGGGCAGTGATTGAGTCACTGCGAAGGTGGGATACGCCACTGCAAGTTTATCCTGAAGATGTTATGGGTGCATGCATGTAGTGGCGAATGTAGGTCATAAATGAAAAAACACTTCCCATCAGCCATATGACACTGACTCAGGATCATTGAACTCCTGAGCAGGAGACCAACACAAAAATATCTAAAACTTAATTTTACTGTTTCTTTTCTTTACAGCAAATCATATTCCTTAACTACAAAGAGGGACCATGTGAAAAGGTGTTGTCACTTCTTTCCTTGGTGCCGTTTCAGATTAGGGTGTTGGAGGCTAAGGTGGGTCTAGTAATTCCTTGCGAATAAGGACAGAATCTGCAAGTGTGAGCTGATGGTCACCTGCAGAGAGTTAGAGCCCCCTCCGCAAAAAAAAATAAAATAAAAAAAAAAAAAAAAAACTTGGCAGCTTTTCTAGTAGATGCATAACTGCTAAAAGCTTACATTATTTCACAGAACTTAAATCATCACACAGCACGAAGGTACACATTCCCCTTCTATACTGAAAAGGAAACCCTTGCACTTCAGAATTTTACACAGAGTGAATTGCTTGATTTTGTAAGAGAAAGAGCTGTTGCACTGCATATGCATGTATTTAAGGGGTACAGAAGTAAACTGAGTTTCTAGTCAAATTTCAAAAATTGATCACAGAAGACCAAAGTTTCACCTAGTCATATTTTAAAATGTTAAACTGAAAATTATGAATCATATATAAAGGAATATGATTTGCTGTAAAGAAAAGAAACAGTAAAATTAAACTACAGACAATAAAGCAACAGTATTGTTTACAGGTGGCTTTCCACCTCAGTTCCAGTAATTAAATATACTTATTCTGAGGTAGGTGACACTCCTTTGCAGGCACAGGGAATACTCAATTTACTATCAGAATTCCTACTACTTTGAGGAAGTCTGACCTCAGATTTAGTACATATAGTTTACAGCAGTGTAGGGGTGAAGCGCTCACTTTGAGGAGGAATTCTGAAGTGTAGCTCACTTGCAAAAAAAAAAAATTCTTTAAGCTTACATATTGTGCAGGTACTGTTCAGTTATTTATTTTCCTGCTCACAGTCTCATATAGATATGACAGGTATCTATTTGCAGATTTTAATTTATGTCTAAGCATCATAGTATTGCAATGTAAATGCAGTAAAGTCATTCATTTGCTACTATTAGTATTACATATTCATTGTTAATTTTTTTTGTTAATTTTTCTGAAGATGTGCTTTACTAAAAACAGTTCTGTATACAAGATAGTACTTACAAAATAATTTTTATGTACTTTCATTAAAAATAAAATCTTTTTTAAAGAAACAAAGCTTGACATTTTAATTGTATTTTAGAAAAGCCGTTTACTGTAAAGCTTTTAATGCACATAAGCAGGTAACAGTGAGCGTGGCCAAACCAAAATCCAGAAGATGGCAGGAAACAAGTTTAAAATACAAGCACAGAATCAGTAGTTTCCCAGTGTCATATGAAGAAGGTAATAGCCTGCCTGTTCTACATTACAGCAATGGTTGCTTAAGGGGAAGAAAAAGAAATTAAAGTCCCAATCAGTTTTAAAACACTGCAACAGTGTTCCCCAGTTATTATTATTATTAGGAGTACCTCCAGTTCAGTTTGTGTTTGTGTGTGTGTGTGTGTGTGTGTGTGTGTGTGTGTGTGTGTGTGTGTGTGGTGGTGGTGGGGTTCATGGTTAAAGGGAGTAGGTTCGTGCATGCTTTTTGTTTCTGTTTTCTCAGATCAGAAACTGATACAGCCAACACAGGACAATGGCCAGAAGACAGAAGTGTTGCATGAACAGTGAGTTTTGACATCCACTAGGTCAGTGTTTTGACTGTAACTAAAAGCAAACATTCCATTCCTTGTCAAATAATGGCAGCGTTACCCATATGACACAAGGCTAGGGCATTCTGAGGCCAAAGCTGTCAACAAGAAGGCTTTCCTTTGAAATAAAAGGGTTCCACAAAGACTTGCCACAAAGCCTTCAAGAAATTATAAATAAGACTTTTTTCCTCTCCCAGATGCTTCTGAAAGCTGCACTGCTATGAGGCCAGAAAGTGGCAGATAACTTTCACTTCTAATCAACTTTTCTGACTTTCATGGTCCTTACCTAATTCCACCTTTTGGTTCAAGTCTGACTGTATGGTGTGGTTTATATGTTTTTTATCATGGAAATTACCAGTAGGATATATACCTTATTTTCATACCATCAAGTTACACAGGAAAAAGCAATACAAAAGTTTAAAACAGTGAACATGTTAATGTTCTTATATATGAGAATACATTTACTTCAGGACTGCCCACTGTACTAGTAATGGAGAGAGACAGCTCCTAAACTAAACACTTGTGAACTACCACCCCATCAGTCTGACGAGCGTGATCTGCAAGGCCATGGAACGTAGTATCATGAAACTTATAAACAAAGACATTGGCAAACTTCAAACACTGGACCCCGCCCTGTTTGGGTTCATGAGGGGCCGATCTTGTCTCCTGAACCTGACTGACTTCTTCGAATCAGCCGCCAGAGCCATGGACGAGGGTAAGGTGGTCCACACAGCCTATCTGGACCTCGCCAAGGCCTTTGACACCATCCCCCACTCTGGAATCATAGACAGACTTGCTAAGCTGGGCATTAATCCCTACGTCACTTGATGGGTTGCCAACTGGCTTACTGACAGAAACCACACTGTAAAAGTAGCCGACTCAAAATCCAGCTCCAGACAAGTGACAAGTGGAGTACATCAGGGTTCAGTCCTGGGACAGCTCTTATTTCTCTGAAGTACAGGCCAACACTAAGGGACTCTGGCTAACAAAGTTCACAGATGACTGCAAAATGGGAGCCATTATTGAATCCCCAAATGATGTGGAAACTCTACAAAAATGGCCATACAGAAACAGATGCTTGGTGGCAGAGCCATGGGCTCAAGCTCAATACCAAGAAATGTATAGTTATCCCCTTTGGGAAAAAAACATGCACCCGTGAATTACCACATAGGTGGCACTACACTACACACTGAAAATGTGATAAGAGACTTAGGGACACAGGTGTGGTCTCACCTTCGATAACCAAATCGCCAAAACAGTCAGGAAATCCTTCTATGTGGCACACCTCATCACAAAGGGCTTTTCATTCAGAAAAAAGGAGGTCAATGTCCCACTGTACTCATCTCTCATTAGACCCATTATAGAATACAATGCCCTGTTTGGTATGTACCTCTCAAGACATCTGCAACAGCTGGAAAGGCTGCAGAAATACCTCACTAAAAGAATCACAGGCCTAAAGCAGATGCCCTACGCTGACCGCCTTAAAAAACTCCAGCTATACTCTGTCGCATATCGTCTACTCAGAGGTGATCTCTGCTTAACATACAAGGCCGTGTCAAACCCAGAGCTGTTACACATGCTACACTTAAAGAAATCTCAATTCCTCAGAGCCACACGCTCCAGGGATCTAAACCTTGTCATCACAATAAACAAAACATGCTGGAGGGATAGGTTCCACACCCAGAGACTCCCCAAATTCTGGAATGGACTGCCCATACATGTCAAGCAGAGCACCTTTTTGGCCCTCTTCAAAAGGAATCTTGACGATTGGATGGGAGAAAGGAAATTCACCCCAGGGATCATGTCAGTCGTCCTGCTAGACAGGGGTACAGGGAAGTAAATAGTGTGGGAAGAAATAGCCAGGGAATTGTTATGGCTAGGCTTGCATAGGTCCTAGAGCTGATAGCCTAGTACCAACCTATGAACCTAAATGCTTTATTCCATGCATGGGTCCCCTCAGATTATCTATGGTTTCATCCCAGTTATTCTCACTAGGGGTAACACAGAGGGGTCAGACCAATCAAACGCCAAATGGGATTGGTAAACTCAAACACCAAAAGGAAAACTGTCTAGGTTTAAAAAGGCATGCAAGGGCAGCTAGCCTAGTGCTTACCTATAAACCTATCAATACAGCTCAAACATACCAAAGGCTACTATTCCAAAGGCAAAAGGAGAAAAACAAATCATGTACCCTATTCATTTTGATTATTTATTTATTTATTCATATTGTATATATATATATATATATATATATATATATATAATATATATGTATACACACACACACACATATAATACAAATAACATGTTTAGTCTAATATATTTAAAATGTTAAATATATCAGCACACACTCCAAGATACTTTGTCAATCCCAATCCCCCCATGTTAACCTTGTTTCCAAAACAGTTTTTTATTAGTCACTTGTGAACCTTGCAACTGTCTACTTTATAGAAACTGTCACTTGTAAGACATTAAGCTCTCTGTGATACTGCTATATGGGACGAATGCCATAATATATGCATGTGTTAACACTCAGAAAACAACTGACAATAGTACTGCCTTTAAAGATGATGTAAAACATTTACCTTTCCTTTGCTCTGGTTGCTGGTTATTCTGTTGTGGTACAGCTGCATTCTCCTTGCTTTGCACTTCATTCACTTTGTCTTGGGATATGATATTCATATTATCTACTTTGGTTTCCCTGTGAAAATCCACATTAAGTTTAGTCTCCACCTTCAGTGTTTCTGTCCCACCATGGTCACTGTCACTCGCTGTTGGACACTCTGTAGGCCAGTATGGCTGGACGTGGTTTGATACAGTGTCTGAAAGAAATATTTAGTTACTACAACATTATCAAAAACTCACTTTTAAACAGATACTCATTGCATTTGCTAAACTCTGTGTTTTGGAAAGCATACTTTCTACAAGAACACATCCCCACAGTTCAAAGACTGCAGAAAGCAGCAGCATCAATTACACATTACTGTTTTAGGTATGTATGGCAATCTTTTCACCAAGTATGCTGCCCTCCAATAAGATATTTAGAGAATATTCTGTTAAAATGCTTTATACAGTACTTTGCACTAGGTCTTCCCTGATACTATAAGACTTCAGTGTTTTATGTTGGTTTATGCTGCTGCTACAAAAAGAAAACACTGCTTTGGGTTGGTTCTTCCAGCTACAACCAAAAATGTTCTTCTGTATTTAAACAGTAACAAAACTGGATGAGATTCTCCTGTTAAAAATGAACAGTACAAATGCCCAAATTACATATGCAAGTACTAACCGAGCGAGGATTCACAGGACAAAGAAATTACGTAAAAAACAGCTTTGCTTTTTTCTGAAGACATTGGTGACCTCTTGGGGTGACTGGTGTCATGAGAACCTCCTGCTGTTGTTGTGAATGTTTGTCCATGATTCTGATCACAGCAGATATGATAAATTACAGACTACTGACAGATGTACATCTTGCACTGCTGCAGGCCAATGGGATTCCTGGAAACATGAGTTAAGTGAACTGAGAGACTCTTCACATATTCTCTGAAACACTTAAAATGCATGGGTAATTGGGCACAAGAATCTACTCAAGTGATGCTCATTGTTTGATTAAGGATGATATTAGGTATACTTGTGTGCAGCAGGTCTGAAGCATCCAGATAAAATGTAAAAGACTAAGGTTACTAAGTTACTTTTTCATCAGGAGTGGAGACAGGGAAAATCACTTAGAAGTGATGAAACTGAATGCATCACTTGCATTCAGTTTTTGCCATTTCAAGAAGTTCACTGGTGGTTAGTGGCTTCTCTAATCCACCTTTTACATAAAACAACAATTTTATGTGAAAATAGGACTACTGAAAAACAACACTGCCATGACAAACACTGTAATCTGCTTGGGGTGCAGTTCTGATGAGACTTCTTTTGTGGCTCGCACTCAGGGCGGAAGCTGAGTCAGGAAAGCTTCCGCCCATGAGAAGTTGAATTATGGTATGAATTAAATATTGATGCCACCATTTAACACTAACATACTCATTTCCGCTGCTAAAAGGGCATATAGTTTGTAAAGCGAAATGGCTACGTTTTTTTTTGTCAATACTGTGACCACCTACTGGATCTAGTATTAAAACTTATGCAGTAGAAGACCACTCTAATAAAACTAACATTTAATGAACACGGCTTTGTGCATTTATTAAGTATTAGGCATTCTTGAGTGGATGATGCCTGATAAAAATAACAGGTCTATATTACTACATTGTACCATCAGTTCTGTGAACATTATTTCATCGGAAATGCCGGTCATCAAAGTCCTCTCATGTAGGGCCTTCGCTAATTATATATACCAACTCTGAGATCACACTACAGTGGAGAAAGGGCAAATTTCCTGATACTCAGTGTACCGTGATATCAGTATCAACAGTTCAACGAATTACATGTTTGATATAAGTGCACTGAAAATGATGTTCACTGAACTGACAGGGACCCATTTTACCTACAAATAAAAAAGTAATGCAATACTACTTTTTCTTGGCGTCATTACATTCCAAAGATGAATCATGACTCTGTGAGGGCAGTAACCATTTTGAAAGGTCTCTGGGTAAGTGAAAACAGCTACACACGATCTTTAAGCCTCAAATGAACAAAGCAAAGGTAGCATTAACTAGCAGTCTAAAGGTCAATGTCAATTTGTTAACTTCAGTCACTTAGGTTTTGTAACTGTTTTCTCAAAACTAGGTATTTGAACTAATGTGGATGCAAAGATAAGAAACAAAAGACTTCCAACACATATATACAAACACACACTAGTAGATATGTACATTTGTGTGTGTGTGTGTGTGTGTGTGTGTGTGTGTGTGTATATATATATATATATATATATATATATATATATATATATATGGGTCTACTTCTTTTGATCTAACTTTCATTTGCCTGACCCCATTTGACTGAAATTTCATTTGCCTGACACTTCATTTGCCCGACACTTAATTTCACTGACAAGCATTATTAGCAAGAAAATGGAATATGCCCCCTTCCCCACTGTAGTGCGACCCTGGAGTTAGAATATATGGTTAGGGGGGATGTGGGGGTCACAGCCCCCCACAAGGGGGGGTGTGGGGGTGAAGCCCCCCACTTCATTTCATATGATATTGTTAACTTTTGATGTAATATTGCTTAGTAAAAGAAGAGTAAGTGGGGGGGCTATTGGAGTGAGTGAAGTGTTAAAAAGAAAATATGTATACTACATGACAATAATGGAAATTATGGTTTGTTTTATTTTGTATTAATGTATATGACCTAGTCACAGTTTAAAATGTGACGATTTAATAAAGATATTAAAAAAATTTGTAAGAATAGCCATGATTTTAAAATTACGGATTTTCAACATGCAGAGAGCTGAAAAAACTGCTTACCTTCCTAGTCACTTACAAAAAATGGACTTGTGTTAACATCTCAGAACATCCAGGAAACTTCTCTACTGTTACACTGACTTGCTTAACCATTACACTGCAGCTTTAAATTAACACAACACTGATTCTTTAAAACACATCTATAGAGCATGCAAAATACAAATAAGGCCCTGCCATGGAGTGAGAGACCCTATGTGGACCAGCTCTTTAACAGAACGTGCCAAGTTTAAGTATAGGTATTTTTGCAGCTCTATAGTAATATTCCAGTTTTCTGCAGCAACAATTACCTTTGGGTGTGCTGTGTAATGGTAAGGTCTCATTATTTTTTGGAGCTGATTTTTTCCACTTTTTACGTTTCAGTTCCCGCCCTTCCTCTTCACTGTCTGATGAGTGTGATGAAGCAGAGGAGCTGCTGTGTTCTTCCAGGGACAGTTCACTGTCAGAATCAGACTGACAATTGTCTAGAAACGTAAGAAATGAACAACGGAAACATAATGAATAGTTCTACTTGTCGCTTGATATTTCAGTATGTCAGAACTTAAAAGTTAATATTATGAATGGACTTTGTTTCTCTGTGGATGCCTACATTAAAAATAACACATGTATTTTTCCGCTTTCAAAAGAAGGGTTTTAGAAACAAAGTGAGGGCATACAAGCACAAAATACTCTCTCCACCAAGGTCAGAATAAATAACCAAAAAAAAAAAAAAAAAAAAAAAAAAAAAATTGCACTCCCTGCATGTCACCTCAAGAATATGACAACTTCAAAAAACAAGACATTTACTCACTTGAAAGAGATTTTTATGGGCTTTCAGCATAAAGACAAAGGTAAATGCCAAATAAATGCGCAACTGGGTCTCCCCCTGAAAAGAGGCCATAGGAGTAGTGGGACTAACCTGGTCAACAAATTGTAAATAAAAACATGAACATAAAAAAAATAAAATGCAGCCAATCAGACTTGGAAATTATGTAGATTTTCCATGAGAAGTTTATAATCATTAGCAGTTAATTATGCAGGGTCAGTATTTTGATATTCAAATTCAAACTGACAAACATTTCAGCTACACAAATCTAGATGGGTATTACTACCAAAATACTGACATTTGTAAGAAAGGTAGTGGAATAAGAAGCAAAAATGTACAGCCAAGCATCAAACAGAGGACTCATAGTTAGAAAATAGAAAAACTCTTTAGAGGTACCTGACTTCAGCACCTCACATTTACCATGACAGCACCACATAACACATCTGATTAGCCGCAGGACAGGCTTGCTCTCATGTCAAAAGATTTGTCAGCCAGTGACAAAGTCTTAGCACATACTGATCTTGCAGTTGTATTCCCTTTAAGCTAAATTTAAGGTTGGGAAATCAACCACTACGAACTAAAAACTGCTGACATATTCTGAGGTGCAGAGCTAAGGTATGTACTTCCATTGTTAGTACAGGCAACTGAGATGTTTTGCCACATTTTTCACATCTTGTTAACTAGTCAGGGGGATACAATTATAGACAATATATCTGTCAGTAAGCCTTGATTTCAACTGTTTCATTTGCAAACTCTGTCACTGCACAGTCAATTAACTGCCATGTGCTACTGGATCAAAACAGGCTGTCTTGCATAAATGTCCCACCCATTAGAGTCATAGCTGGTGACTGTAATTAACCCACTGACTGCTCATTCATAAAATTGGAAAAGGAGGCAGTAGCAGTGGACTGCTTCCTTGGAGAGAAGAGCAAGGATATCATTAATGTCACTAAGACCATTAAAGGTATCAACTCTTCTCATAAAAATTCTGATTTTATAACCGTTCTGATGAGAACCAGTGACACTATACCAGCCAATCTTCCCATGACAAAGACATATGCAGGATCCTGTGGGCAACCTTACCAGGCTGATAAATCCTTTGCAATTAGTGTTATCCTTACTCGTCCCAGGACAGTACCTACATATGTAGACAGAGTCAATGACTTCCAAATCTGGCCAAAGTTTTCTTGTCAATAAGATGAATTCAGTACCACTCTTTCTGGGATATCTATTGGGCTCTCATTTATTTTACAAGGGTTGGGCTATACATCTCCTCAAAAGGGATCAGAGTACTGAATAAACTCTTCTTCTTCTTCCCTAGTGCCTTTTTAAACAAAGTCAAATTAAAGGACACCCAAAACTAGATTCTGCAGATAAGAAGGCGGGACTTAGCAATAATCATAGCCTAAGGGCAAAAAAAAGCTGTGTTTGAGGGAAATGAAATATGTGTCATTACAGAAACATGGTTTGAGAAGTTATCATATGGAAATTCAATATGGAACATGAATATATGAATTAAAATTAGTATCTAGAGCCAAGAAAAGAAATTATTTTTAAGTAAATCAGACAAGAAATAACACTAAACAATCTGCTGAAATGTTATTACCAACTATGACTCTAAAGATATTGCTAACATATTTGCAGATATCTTTACTGCCAAGTTCACACCAGAAAATGTTACTGACCTTCCAAAAATTCTGAGTCTCTTCCTCTTCATGGTTATGATGGAACATATCCTAAACTCTACTCCCTAAAGTTAAAATCACCACCTCTATGGGCTGTGTCACTACAACAGGTTGCTTAACCAGCAGTGCCACTCACGTGTTTGAACTCCAAAAAAAAAAATGAGCAGTTTAAGAATAGCCACAGAGAATGATCCACTTACTGACAGGTTTCTGGTTGGCATCCTGGACAACGGCAGTAATTCACTGCTGCTCTGATCCTTATGATGAACACTGACATTTCTGTCTTCCCTTTTTAAACAGTATTTACTGATCACAGGTTATTTATATTTATCTTATTTTTTAAGTATTTTTTAGAAGAATCTGATCTTTTAAGTCCATATCTCACTGTTGGTGGTACATAGTATGGGGGGGGGGTCTCAATAATAAATGTGCAGATTGTAGGAGAGATTAGCTGTGACCTCAACCAGGATATAATAAAAAAAAAAACACCTTCTCCTGCTGATCCCACCTAGAATATATTATTATTATTATTATTATTATTATTATTAATAGTAATAACAACAACAACAATATCCATTTCTTAACCAGGTAGGCTCACTGGAGACACAGTACCTTTTTCAGGGACAACCCTGGAGCAACATCTGATGACTTGCTTAATGTCACACGGTAGGTAAATGAGGAATCTGATTTGTTTTAATTATGTCATGGTTGATACTCACCATGTACGCATGGTGTGTAGTTATTTATTAACTTATTTTGACTGGGTTAGTCCCACTAGACTTGTGGCCTACTTTTAGGGAGTATTCAAGGTGGCATTTGCACAGATGGGGAAAGGTTCATCAGGACATTGGGGAGATTCTGCTGCTTTGTTTTCTCTGGTAAGTTCTTTCATCTAAAGGACAGCACCTCAAGATCACAGTATCCTCCAATCCAGTACTGTAGTGTCATAACTGGAAAAATGAACTGCTGCAGGAACAGAACCAACAGCATTATGATCTTACAGGCAATAAAGATGAATGTGGGCTGCTAACACTTTATCCTTCTGAATTATTACATATTATACAATTCCTCCCCTAAAACGTGCACGCTGATTGGCCAGCTCAACTAGCGTGCCCGTTGTAAATCCCTCAATATACTAAAGGAAAAGGGTCCGGTCGCCCGGACTTTTTCCGTTAGTATAAAACACTGTCTCGCTATGTTAAAAGAGTTTAACATAGTGAGACAGGTTCAAAAAAAGCAACGGAGATCTCCGTTGCTTTTTTTAAAGCTGTCTCGCTATGTTAAACTCCTTTAACATAGCGACACAGTGTGTAAAAAGCAACGGAGATCTTGCGATCTCCATTGCTTTTTTTTTTTAAAGCTGTCTCGCTATATTAAATGGGTTTAACATAGCGAGACAGCTTTAAAATAAGCAACGGAGATATCCGTTGCTTATTTTAAAGCTGTCTCGCTATGTTAAACCCATTTAACATAGCGAACAGTTTTAAAAGCAACGGAGATCGCAAGATCTCCGTTGCTTTATTCGCTATGTTAAATGGGTTTAACATAGCGAGACAGCTTTACAATAAGCAACGGAGATCTCCGTTGCTTATTTTAAAGCTGTCTCGCTATGTTAAACCCATTTAACATAGCGAACAGTAAAAGCAACGGAGATCTTGCGTTCTCCGTTGCTTTTGCCCAACTCTGATGTACTGCGTAGGCATGCGCAGTACATCAGAACTGCCGCAGAATACCAGACAGCTGCGGAAGGGCAGTAAACAGGCATTATACAATGCCATTATTTAAGAAAAGTAATTATTTCTTTTCTTAAATAATGTCATTAATATAATAACCACTTCTGGGTGTGGGTAATGCTGGATTTACCCATGGTTGGCTTTGTTTGGTCCCTCGGGCTTCGCCCTCGGGACCAAACCACGCCAACCATGGGTAAATCCAGCATTACCCACACCCAGGCGTGGGTTATTGCTATACTGTTTCATCTTGCATTCGTTATCATTAATTGTTAATAATGCAATATATATTGAATATTTGGGAATGGAATGCTATTGAATGAATGGCATTCCTTCAACTTATCTAACTTAAATGTGAAAGCACTCTGCGTTTTAACTTATAAAGAGAAAAGCAGATTACTAAGTAAGCAAATGTTGGTTAACAGCTTCATTAAGAATCCACAAATAAAAAACAGTTGATAATTCCCATCATGTCATAGCTGAAGAGTCTTACCTTTAGACTTTGTTGGTTTCTTCAGGAAAATGGAAGAGTCACATTCCGTATGACTAACCTTTGCTTGACTAGATGACCCACTAAGTTTCTGTGCTGCTCCATCTCTAAAAAAATTAACAACTGTTTCATCAGTGAATATTCTCCATTACTTTTAACACAAAATGAAGACAGGTATAACCCCCTCTGGTTCCTAGGCTTGCTCCCATCTCAAAAACAATCCAGTCCAGTCCAGTCCAGTTTCAACAAGACTGCACAGGTGTCATTTAATAATCTTTTTTTCTGTTGCAGTTGACAATAAAAAGGAAGCCAATCAAACAGACGCTGATGTTCTTGTATGAAGTGAAATACTTTCTACATCGAAAAAAAACTATGCTGCAAAATCGGGCAACTTATCTTTCAAAAATGGCTGATCTTTTCAGGGAGATTTTATTTAAATGCTGGTCAGGCTGGGAGAGGATGGAGTTAAAAGTTTTACTTTGGCAGCAGTAATATACACCACCAGGTATGCAAAGGCAAGATAGTCTGGATTTAATGTACTTTTGGTGATGAAAGACAAAAAACCCAGACAATGCTTCACACTACAGACACTTAAAGGGTCTTTCTACATGGTGTAAATTTTGAAAGTTGTTTTTATCTGTACTCTAAAACCTTCCTAAGTTCCAAAACTGTATTAGTAGACCGTGTAAATCAACCATGTTCAGTAATAAATAGGGGTGGGATCAAGTTGCTCTCATATTAGCTAGTCAGGCCCTTCAGTGTCAAATTCATATTAACTATTCCAGTCCTAGAGCAGTTAAAAGTGAAACATGCCACAAAATACCTTCCTCTCCTCACCTTCTCTTTCCTGAATCATCTGACTAGACTGCATGACATTTGTGGAAAAAATGAATCGGTCCATGCACTGTAAAGCTATGACATGCCCCTGATGCCATATAACCACACTGCATAGCTTAAGCAGGTCTCTGAAGGCAGCCAGTGATGCTCATGCAAGTCAAACACTGACAGATAAGAAGAAAAAATTTACAGCCACACCCATTTCAACTGTATTATTAAGCACATGCAGCAAATGAAGTGTCTTCAAAAAGACCAGAAAAAAAAAAAGATTTGTTATGAATAAAATATATTAAAATTAACAAACCGCAAAGTGGAATGAAACGGCCATGCACCCAGCACCAGATTACCTGAGAATATAAGCAAGGTAGCTACTGTGGCTCTTAGCTGACCTGACTGTGCTCTCGAGGGAAGCTGTAGATTCACCAATTGTTGTGCGATATAAATTTGGCTCTTCTGTATATGTATTGTTACAGTTCAAAGAGCGCTAGAAAAGAAAAGAAAACTTGTTATTTAGGATGTACAGTGGTCTCTTGTTAGGTAATGACTTTCAACTAACTTTGGTATGGCTAATTAAAAGAAAAATCTAATCATGCAGCATATAGTTCTGTACACCTTTTTGAAACAACCTTCTATAACACAAAACAGATGCCAGAAGTAATTTTGTTATGTAAACTACATAACTTTTGACTACATTTTCAGCATCTGTTTATAAATTTAGATACAAAAACTAGAAAAACTGTCTTCTTTAAAGAAGATAACACTAGTAAACATATTTCAACATGAAACAGTGAGGTTCCGCCTGAACTTCAAGTTCCAAATGGAGAGTGATCAGCTTGTGATGCAGTTTTACTATTTTGAACTGTCTAGATCAACCTGGAATTAGCAACTCCAAGTAAATACTACTCAGTTTGTAACTGTTGCTGTGAGATACAGATTTAGAGCAAAGAAAATGCGTACCTTCCAAAAATCCAGTTTCTAACATCCTAACACTGCACAAACAAAACCACAGAACAAAAAAGAAATCCAAATATCATGCTAAGTCCTCTCCACAAGACAGATTTGCCTTTTTACTACTGTTACTACTAGTTTTGAACTTTCCTCATCAGTGTAATACCTGCACAGGGATTGCAAGATACATTTTGTAATAAAAATCACAACTTACAGTTAATAAAGATGTTCTGGTCATCAGTGTCTCATCCACATGGGCTTTCTTTCCAGAGAAAGTGTTCTTCAAGTGCTTTCGAACTTCTTTGTTAAAAATGCAGTGGAATAAGAAGATAACAAGTCCCTATTCACAACAGAAAAAAGCATTATCGATTACTTTTTGACTCCAAACTACAGCATACTACAAGACTAACCTTCAGCACTGTTACTCACAACATGTATCTATGTTTAGTGGTAGAACACTTCTTTTTGTGTTCTGTGTGGCATCTACAGCTAACCAGCTTTCCAAAAGAAGCTCCAAATAGAATAACCTGCATCTTGCTACAACCAATCCAAAGCCTGTGTTCAAATCTGCATTTTCCTGAACCAAACAAGAGAATCCCCATTTAAATTTATCAGTGAGATACTATCAGGAGTATCTCACAGTTTTCTATATTCAAGGACATTCACGTTGCACATCACAATCACATACAGTAAATGTTTATAATCCCCACACCTACAGCTAACAACAGAATTAGTTATCCCAAAATTCTATATGTAAAACAACTGCAAGTTATTTGTTTCACAGGACAAAACCACTGTCTAGACATGTAAGGGAGATTAAGTAATGTGTTTAATCCCAAAACTTCTCCGAATAAATTAAGATTGGGATCCCTTTAGGCTACTGTATACTACTCAATCCATCTGCAGTGATCTCAAACTAACACTTCTTTTCTAATATTTAAAAACAATCTGTCAGATACAGATGTGAGACAACCTCTTATAATCCTTTCAACATGCTGCAAACATCTGAAGATAATACTCAAAAACTTCTTTGACATCCAGAAATAAATCTCAACCTGTAAAGCAACTCATCCACCCTGTTCTTGCATACAGTACTGGCATGACCAGTCCACCTCGAAAAAGAAAACTGGGCCCCCAGGCACATCTTCAATGCAGCAAATCAAATTCCGCTTCCCACCTGCAAGTAATATTCCCTGCTGAAAACAGATTTCTCCCAGAATTTTCTTAAATTCTATTACAGCACATTAGGTGGAATATAAATACATGTCAGCATAATCCTCCTACTTTCTCCAGTACCCAGTAGCCCCCTTAGTACTACATATCTAATATTATCTTTTTATCCTCATCACTACTGGAGCTCCTCTTGCAATTAATGTAAGTACTCCTCTTTTCCTTTGTCCAAAGTATTCCACTGAATAACCATCCTGAAAACCTTTCTTTATTAAATTCACATGTTCATTTCTTTCCAAATGCAGCTCCTGTAGCATAGCTCATTGCACTCTATATTTTTAATATAGTTCACTACTCTTTCTTTTTGAGACCATTAACATTTATGGATAATAGAGAAAGCATCATTATATTAACAAAGTTATTATTCCCACCTTTCATTTGTAACAGCTTTTTCATTAAGTATCTAGTTCCAGCTTTTGTGTTACATGCACAGACACTGTTTAGCAGGTTGATCTTTTATACAGTTGTTTCCTATACATTTGAGCCTATGTCACATCTTACAAAACTTTCTGTTTTATTTATCTTCACTGCTCTTGATATTTCTTACACAATGTCCCACAGAATCCTGGTCAAGTAAGCTCGATAATTTAATGCTATTAATGCAAATGTGGCCAAGGCATAAAAGCATGCTTCCCCAAGAACCTGAGACTCTCTATTAGGGAGAAGGACAGAGGAACTCTCTTCCGAAATATCCTTTATGGTGGCTGATGCCACCACAATAGCATCCATGGCAGGCCTCTTACTCCAGTGCAGCAGATCCTTGGGCGGGGGGAGGGGGGGGTGTATCTTGTCAGGTTTTTGTGGGATCAGTTCCACCATATTGGGCTCCTTCCACCCACTCTGGGACACCAACTCAAGTTCTGCCAGAGGGTGGACCACCTAGAATGTGGATAGGCCCCCACACCTCAAAGGCCTCCAAAACACAGACTCCTCTGTTGAAGGGACTTTGGCAGTTCAGCCCCCATCTGGTGAAAGAGTTCGAAATGATTGCTGAAAGAGGTGCCTTCACGAGGGTATTTGGGGGACCTTTCTTGTTCTTCAAGGTCTGTAACCTCAGTGAGGGCTCCTGAGGTTAGTCCTGGTGTTCCCTCTTGCAGCACCTCTTAACATAGACTTCTCACCCCGAAGACTCAGGAAGGGAAAAGGAAGAAGCCAGGGTCCCTCCTGTGGGGGCAGCTTGGAGAACAACAGGAGCAGGCTGTCCCAGAGCAAGCTGAGGAGCAGTCACAGGCATGGACGTGGAAAGAGGGGCACCAGTTGAGCTAGACCATTCCTACTCCTGACAGAAGAATATCCTCTCCATGATGTTGAAAGTAGAGGCAGAGGTGATCCACCATGACTTGGCAGACCAAGGGTCTGCACACCCCAAGGATGTACTAGAGTCTAGAGCTGCTCTTCCCTGTCCTGACACAGAGACCAGGAATGAATTATCAAAGGCAGAAACCCCACAGCAGGAGGGACAACCCTGATACTGGGGTTGTCAAACCTGATCCTTAGACCCCTGCCTCAACCTGTTGGCTTTAGGGGTCGACCTGCCTCCGGCACCCTTGGGGTTGAGGAGATCAAGGTCAGGATCGGAGTTGAAATTGGCCAGAACACTGGCTCTGATCCTAAAGAATGGAAGGGGACCAGTTCCAAACATCTCAGATCAGTAGGGCCAAAAGGGAGGAAACCAACAGATTGGAGCCGAACATCTGGGTGAAGGCTTAGAGCCAAATGGATGAAGCCGAACTCCATCTATGCCTGGAGAAAGGATGGGCTTTGGAAGATTGCCATCTGGGCAATGGATCGGGCAAAGGGAAGGATCGGGAGAAAACTTCTGTGACACAGAGGGAGAAAGCCCATCCTGAAGGACCCCCCCCCCCCTTACCAAGAAACAGCTCAGAACACTAATGGTTGGGAATGGTGCCTTGCCGGCGACCAGAGCTGAAGGGGAATAACTCCAAGGTAGAGGAGTTGAAAAAGATTGGCTCCAAGACAGTGGAGCAGAAGGGATCAACTCTGAGACATTGGCCCTGAAGGCAATCGGTTCCAAGGTGTCTGGGTCAATGGTGAGCTGAGGCTGCTGGGGGATCTGAAAGTCTTGAGACTTTTGGATCTGCCTAGCCAGAATCTGAAGCAAAAGATGGGGCCAACCCCTTAGAGTTTCCTTTAGTAGATTTGGCATCCTTTGTTTGTGATCTGACTTTTCACCCTTGCTGGAGGAGGCTGATGAAGGGTCCCCCAAAGGAAGATGAAGACCCTTACGGATGAGCTTGGCACAAAGCCCTCACAAATAGTACAAGGAGACACCAGGTGAGCAGTGCATGCAAAGGCCATAAACATCCTGGAAGGGAAGCTTATGACTGCAAGGGAGACACTTTTTGAACCCTTTATCCATGAAACATAAACGACTCACTAAATACAGCAAATGATACCACACTACACAATTCCCAAAAGGAGACTAACCTACTCTAACTAGCTAGCTAACAACACTACAAGACCAAAAAACCTTATCACTAACTACACACACACAGTACACTATCTCCAATATCAACAATGAAGGTAGAGGAGCAATTAAACTCTGGCCAGAAAAGATGCACAGAAGAATAGAATGACCAAGCTGCTCTTTGGAAAAGTGGCAAACTAGATCTGGGGACGTTCTAGTGAAGCAGGAGGTTATAGGAACAGGAGGCAGTGTTCAGTGAGCTGAAGTCTTGGAAACTGGCCAGCATCTGATCCGAGTCAGATCCAATAACCCACAGTTTGAACCCAGGCTGAAAAGACAAAGCCACGATGCCTATCTACAGGAACCAGAATTACTCAATATTACACCCAATACCATTTTCCTAGGATCTAAACTATCCAATCATAGACTGAGAAACCTACACTACCACTAATGAGCAAGCAAAGAGATTTCTGGACTTTGTCAATGCAAATGCTCTGGAACAATTAATCAGAGTACCCACTAGGGGGAATAACATATTGGATCTTGTCCTTTCTAATATGTGAGCATCATGCACCATCCATTGTGTACCTTTCACCACTTGTTAGTTCTGGCCATAAAGCTGTCTCCTTTGAAATAAAACCGAAACCATTGATCCCTTCCACCCAAGGTACCTTTAAAAATTTCTTTAAGACAAACTACATACTCCTAAATGATATATTGGCAACCTTCAAATCCCCACCAAACCCAGATAACTCCAATGAATATGCAGAAATGTACACGTAAACAGCTGCACAGATGCAGCTGTACCCCATAGGAACAAGTGCAGGCAAACCACAAAACAAATCCACATACTGGAACCATAATATAAACAAGCTTTATAACAGAAGGAATAGAAATTTGACCAAAAGCAAGAAGAGTAATTCCCAGAATGTTACAGCCCTTGTCACTGAAATAAACAACTCAGGAGCTTAATAAAATCCAATAAAGCTAACTTTTAGATTAAAAGAGCTACTCAAGCCAAAGACAATCACAAGGCATTTTTTTAGTTATGTTCTTAATCTCAAAAGCACACTGCAGCAATGGCTGAAGATATAGTTAACCTACTGGCTGATAAATATAGCTGTAAATGTACCCTATCTCCCCTCTATCTGTACCTCAAGATATACACCAAGTTCTAAAAGTGATATCAAAAGCTAAAAATACTGCATCAGTGGTTCCTGACAATATCCCTGGAAGCATCTTAAACACCATGAAGCATAATTCAGTCACACCCCTAACACTGTTCAATTTCAGCTTCCATATAGGTTTTTTAACGAGCAAATGGAAAACAGCTACAGCCGTTCCCCTGCATAAAGGAAGGACCTACAACAGACCCAAACAATTATAGACTATAAGTCTGACGAGCCTCATATGCAAAATCATGGAAAGACACATCATGAAATTAATCAGGAAAAAGGGAATTTCCAAAGACTAGACCTGTCTCAGTTTGGATTCGGCACAGTAGAAAAACTAAATAAACTGGGAATAAACCCCTATGTTAGCCGATGGATTGCCAGCTGGCTCCAAGATAGAATGCAGACTACAAAAACAGGGAAAGTTACCTCAATAAAAAGATGATTAACCCCATGAAGTCCAGCAGGGTTCTGTGCTGGGACCTCTCCTATTTTGCATCTACTTTTATGAAATAAAAGCCAATTCCAAAGGGCTCTGGCTGATTAGGTTTGCAGATGACTGCAAGCTAGCAGCAGTCATTTAATCCCCCTAAAATACGTGACCATCCTGTAGGAAAGGTTTGTCTCAAATAAATTACTGATGTCAAAATCATGGTCTGAAACTAAATGCCAAAAAGTGCATTATTGCATCCTTTTGGATGTCATCGACCCTAGGGAACCACCACATTGACAATAAAACCCTAAGAGTTGACCCAGTTGTTCGGGATTTGAGAACTTATATGAACAATGACCTAACGTTTGACCAACATGTGGCTAATGCTGTAAAAAAGTCCTTCTACACTGCACAGCTTACAAATAAAGGGACTGTCTCTAGATCTAGGGATGTCATTATCCCCTTTACTCACCACCATTAGGCTGATCATTGAATACAATGACCCCTTTGTCATGTACCTGTCCAGACACACGCAACAACTGGAATGCCCATAGAGACACCTTATTAAAAGGACACAAGGCCTAAACAACATTTCCTACATGGACCAATTCAAAACCCTGTCACTATACTTGGTATCTTACAGGTTGCTAAGATGTGACACGTGTCGGGCATAGAAGGCATTTTCCGACCCATTACTGATAGATTTACTGCATATCAGCAAGTCAAATGGCAGCAGAAATTCTCAGTCTAGGGATCTAAACCTCATCTGCAATATCAAGAGATCAGAATGGAGGGACTGGTATATTTTGCAGAGGCTACAGCTGTTATGGAACAAACTCCCCTTCAACATAAAACAAAGCTCATCATTGTCCAATTTTGAAGCGCAACTTAGATCAATGAATTGGAAACAGAAAATTTACCACAGGACTGCTTCCTGTACTTCTAACAGACAGATGCAGCTCCTAAATGCTTTGCTCCATGTATGGGTCCCCTCAAATTATCTATGACATGATCCCAGTTATTCTCATTAGGGGTACTATATAATAATCAACCATGGGAAGGGTAATGCCACTCTATAACCAAATGGGATAGGTTATTTCGAGCACAAAAATGGAAACTGTCTAGGCTTAAAGTGACTCGCAAGGGCAGCTAGCCTAGTACTTACCTATGAACCTATAAGACAACACTGCATAGTTCTTTTGTAAATTAAAATTTAAACCAAAGTCATTATTTTGTATCTGATTCATAAATTCACCAAATAATTCTGGGATCCCCTTAATTATGGAAAAAAGATCAATATATCCCTTACAAGAAACATTATTTTCAAAATAAAGATCCCCATACATATTAACTTCTTTAAACCTTCCTCATAAACAGGTTGCCATACCTGGGAGTAAATTTAGCACCCACACCTGTGCCATAAACCTGCCTATAAAAAAAGCCATCAAAAGAAAAGCAATCATCAAACAAAGAAAACTTCACTTACTGAGGTATGTTGGGAAGTCCTTCAACATCCCTCAAAAAACACACCACTGAATCCATGCCCAAATCATGGCATATAGAAGAACAAAGAACATTTGCATTCACAGTTGCAAACGTCCGATTCCTGACATATAATTTGCCTAATCTGTGGAAAAATGCATATTATTCCATACTTAAGATGACAACTGAAGGACTCAAGGCTTCAAAAGAATATTCACCACTGTACCAATCTTTCTGAAGGATCCCCTACTTGAGATAAAATGGGCCTATTAATAGTATTACTAATATCCTTATGCATTGTTGGAAGAGCATAAATAATGTAAAATGATGATTACGAACAGTAAGTTTTCCCCAAACTGCTCTAAAACAACCTTCTGAATCAGACCTTCTTTAATTAACATCACTACTGCTTACAAGTTACTGAACGGGTTACACTCCAGCTTTAAAAATTCTTCCTGATTTTACAAGTTACTCAATGGGTTACACTCCAGCTTTAAAAATTCTTCCTGATTTTACTAAGTACACCTATGTTTTTTACATCTAGCTATACTCTTTAAATCTAGTATCCCTTTCTACTCCCCAGCTGCAACCTCTGTCATAAAACTGAATTCTCAAAATTTCAAATCACATTTTTGAAAAGTACTTATTTGTACACCTCAGTAATCCACCATATCTTTTACACTTACTAATGTTTAGCCCTAGCCTTATTGAAAAACGGTATAATTTAGAATATGTAAAACAAAACCCACACATTTCTCTTCCTTCAAAATCAAAATGACATCAGCTGAACATGTGACCCGAACTGGCAATTTACATCTCTCCTTTGGGGTCTGTTTTTACCCTTCAATCAGCATTTTCAGCTTTGCCACCACTGCATTCGTCAACTTAAATAAAGTAGGTCTCAGAGTATGTCCTTGTCTGACACCACTTTTCCTTTGCATTTTACTTCCCAATACAGCTACTCACTTCCACTTACTACACAGTCTTAACAAAACACTTGGATTTTCCTCCAAAACCATAAATTTCTGATAATGTTAACATGTGCCTAAATCCCACATTTTCAAAAGATTTTGTTGTGGGAAAACTACTTATCCTATTTGTTTCCAAGATCTCAAATACTACTTTCACTAATAATAGCGGCACACTTTCTAGCTACTATCCTTTCTCTACTCCACAAACTTTTTTCTTCCAAAATTTCTTGTAAAAGACTTTATTACTCTGGTCTTTAATACCTTAGTTATAATCCTGAAGTTTGTTTGATACAGCAAAAGGCAACAGTTTTTAGTTCTTTTATATAACTCTTGTCCTATATTTTTGACTCCCACAACTCTTTCAAAATAAAATGATTTGATCAACACCATCTATTCCAGGTGTAATTTTCTATTCACATTCTTTACTATTTCTTTTACTGTAATATATTTATCTCTCTTATTTTTTGTGATTTCTAAAGCCTTTTAACCCTCTCATCTTAAATAAGTTCACCTTCAGTCTTCATCCACATATTTGTTATAAATGCTCTTCAATACACATTGTAACACTATCATGCTGTTTGTTTAACTGGTTCACGAGCACTTTCTCAGCTTTTTCTCTCTAATCTATAAATTTTCTCTAAACTGTTATGAAATCTCCTACATAGTCCATACAGCCTTTTTCCTGCTTAAATTAATTTTTTTCTGCTGATAAAAATTCAACCATTCCAATTACTTCTTATAACCTGCCCAACAAGCTTCCCTGAGTTATAGCAAATCCTTACTTGCACACAGGCCTACTATAACAGTTTAAAACATTCACTGACTCTTTTCCTTTTTTGTAAACTCTTCATTCAACTTTAAAAATCACATACCTAGAAATACGCTTCCTTTGATATTAAATTCAACATTAATAGCTTCATGATCCAAAAAAAAAAAAATTAGCTACCACTTACCGTTATTCATCTTTATACAACTATACAGTACACAATCTGTTGTTTCTTGTACACAAATGCATAATCTGCATTATCGAAAATCTGTGCATCTGCTTTCTTTTATCACATTTAAAATATATTTTCCTACTTCTTTCTTATACATATAATCTTATTATTCAAAATCTAAATATCTGCTTTATCATATCCACAACTGCCTTTTGACCCCCTACATCTTTATGCTTCTACCTTCCTCACTCTTTTTGTTTAATCCAGTTAGTCTCCAGCCTTGATATTTGGATTTAATAACAGCGTCTCCAGTTTTGTAAACATCATTTATTTCTTTTCCCATTGTATCTGCATGCATGTTATGTAACCTGTACTGTATTTTTTCCAGCACAGTCAAATAACACCCTCACCACTTCTCCATCATAGGTTCATAGGTGTGTACTTGGCTAATGGCCCTGGAGTGTTTACAAGCCTAGCCCATAGGATTAACCTGGCATCATGCCACCTGACCTTAGTTCCAGTGCCTCTGTCGAGTAGAGCCACTGGAGTGATCCCCGGGGTGAATTTTCTATTTCCCATCCACTCATCAAGATTCCTCTTGAAGAGGGGCAGTGAGGTGCTCTGCTTGACATGTATGGGAAGTCTATTTCATAGCATGGGCAATCTCTGGGTTATGAACCTATCCCTCCAGCATGTTCTGTTGATTATGGTAATGAGGAGTGTGTGGTGTGGAGGGATTGGGATTTCTTTAGATGTAGCATTTCTAACAGAGCTGGTTCAGACATAGCTTTGTAAGTCAAGCAGAAATTGCCTCTAAGTAGGCAATATGAGACAGAAAATAGCTGGAGTTTTTTTTGACAATGTCCATACAGGACAAATGTTTAAGGCCTAGTATCCTCTTTGTGAGGTACTTTTGTAGCCTCTCCAGTTGTTGCCGGTGACTAGTGAGGTACATGCCAAATGGGGCATTGTACTCGATGATTGGCTTAATAAGGGAAGAGTAGAGGGAGACAATGACCTCTTTCTTCTTGGATGCAAAATCCTTAGTAATGAGATATGCCACATAGAAGGACTTTCTGACCACAGCGGCAATGTGCTGGTCAAAAGAGAGGTTGCTGTCAACCTGTGTTCCTAGATCTCTTATAACACCTTTTGTGTTCAGTGGACTACCATCGATGTGGTAATTCAAGGGAACCAGATTTTTCCCAAAGGGGGTGACGACACATTTTTTGGCATTGAGGTTAAGATCATGGTTCTGGCACCAGTTGTTGGTCTCAATGAGACCTTTCTGTAGGATGTCAACATCACTTGGGGAGTTAATAATAGCTCCCAACTTGCAATCGTCTGCAAACTTTGTCAGCCAGAATCCCTTCGTGTTGGCCTGGACTTCAGAGAAGTAGACACCAAACGTGAGAGGACCTTGGACAGTGCTGATTTAACATGTGCAGCAGTAATACTGGGTGCCTGGCAATCTACTGGTATTGTGATTGGTCCTTTGGGGGGGGGGTGAGTGGGGTAAAGTTGGCACTGAATCTGTCAGCCAGTATATTGGCAATATCTGTTGGCTTGGTATAGGAGGTACCATTGTGTAGTAGCTCAGAGGAAATCTGGGTATTGGTGTGGAGATTCTTTACATAACTATAGAAGGCCTTATGGTTGTCTTTACTATCTGCTGCAATTCTGTTTTCATAGCTAGCATTAGAGAATTTGATGATGGATCTCAACCTTTTGTTGCGGCTGATAAGGGAGTTTTCCAGTCTTGGGACTTCACCTTAATCTGCATCAGTTTCCTCCTTCTGTTGCAGAGTGTTTATGGAAGGGGACTATCAGATTGGCTTCCTTTTTTTTGAGGAGAGTGTCTTGGTTCTATTGGGTATGGAGATACCCATGCATTTGTGTACGTGCTTGTACAGTACATTGGTGTATGACTCAGCGGTCATGCAACTATTCTCCATTTGCATGGGTGTCGTGAAGTTAGCCACCTCTGTTTTTAGGCGCCCAAAGTTAGCTTTGAAGAAGTTTTTCATGGTGGTTACCTTTGTGTGGGTGGGGTGGGGGTGTGGATTTCCAAGGTGATTAGTTTGTGGTCGGATCTAACCAGGGAGGAGTTGACTATTGGTGTAGAGCAACGGTCGCCCATGTTAATAATGACCAGGTCAAGGATATTGCCACCTCTAGTGGGGGTAAGAATGAGCTGTCCTAGGGCACTGGAACTAATGAATTCCAGAAAGCGTTGGGCAAGTGTACTAGTACATGAGTAGTTTTCCCAGATAATGGAGGGGTAGTTGAAATCGCCCAGTATGAGAGTGTTAGGTTGGACCCTAATATTCTCCAGGGTGCTTAGGAATGTGGAGTGTGAGTCTTGGGACATGGTTTGGGACTTATAGCAGGCTATGACCTGAATCACTGTCTTACCCAATGTTAGCTGCACCTGAACTATCTCAAATGCATTATGTTGGGCTACCAGTCTGGAGGTGTGCACATCCTTTATGAATATGGAAACACCACCACCTTTGGAGCTTCGGTACAAGTTCTGGGCCTAAAAGGTGTGGAATGAGTTACAGCCTGGTAGTGCAGGGGTGCTTTTTACTGCCTTGAAAGAGGTCTCTGCTACAGCACAAATGTCGATGTTCTCCATTTTAATGAGTGCTTCGAGCGACTGCATTTTGAGATTTAGACTTCTAGCATTGAGCAGCATGACCCTCAGATTGCATTTGTTTGTAGCTGCTAAGGTGGTAATTTGGTCTTTGGAACACCGCCTACAAAAGGCACTACAGGGGTGGCAAGAGCCTTAGCAAGTATCTGGAAACCCAAGGGTGACAGATGCAGGCCATCTCTGACAAAGCATCGAGGTCTGCCAATCACGTCATCCCAGGCAGACAGATACTGGATCCCCTTAGAATGACACCAGAAACTTAGCCAATTGTTGAAATCAGTCATTTTCTGCTTGTACTGTGGTATCATTCTGGGTGATGGTAGGATGCTATTCCAGGCTAGGGTCATACCCACCTGGGCTACATAATCCAAAAGTGCCTCCATGTCTCTTTTCATGTAGTCCAGGGAAGTACGTCGTAGCTCATTCACACACACATGTACAATGACAGAGTCATACTTGTACCTGCTGTTGAGGGACCTGAGTGCATACGTTATGTGGCGGATCCTGGTGCCTGACAGGCAGCTGTTACTTTCTCCTTATTCAGCCTAGTGAGTGGGACATCAGTGTCCCTCACTATCGAGTCACCTATGACTAGTGTGTTGGGCATGCTGTTTTGCCTTAGAGGCTTTGTTTGAGTGGTACACTGTTTAGGGCAGCTATGTGTCTCATGATTAGTGTTGTGTTGTGGTCGAGTGCATTTCTGCCTTGGAGGTCTCCGCTGTTTGGGTAGATTTTTATTGAGAGCCTCAGTAAAGGTGGGTGTGTGGTTTCTGATTTTATGTGAAGACAGTGCTGGTGTGTGTTCTGGAGGGTTGTGTGTTCCATGTGGTGTGGTGCAAGTGACCAGCTATTCTGGTCTTGGCTGGAGAGTGCATGGCTTCCAATTTGGATATATAAGTGCATCTCTCCCAAGTCTGAGTGTTGGGAGGTAAGAGGAGAGGGCTGCCAGTGTAGATGAGCCAGTTGCTACATTGCCTCAGGATGCCCAAGTTCACCAGGTTAATAGGAGAAAGCACAGGGAACTGACATTTAGACATGCCTGGAGGGGTGGGCATTAATAATAAGTACTGGAGCTGTTTCCTTGTAGAACGTTTAGTGCTGGTAACACTTTTGTGTGCTACAATAATTACTACAAGAAGTCTGGTAGAGTACTAAACTAATAAGCTAGTAAAAGTGCAGGAGAGGAGAGAACTAGCAGATCTAAGGGAAAATTTGAAAAGCAAACTTTGGCACTGCTCAGAACCTAACCAACAGTCCTGGATACAGCAAATCTGTATCTGGACTAGACTAGTTACAGGAAAGGAGGGAAACAAGCTCAAATGTGGGTTTTTAAGCCAGAAAGTTGAAAGAGACGGAAAAACTGCCCAAACGGCCAATAACCTACAATTTCTTGGCCAGAAACCACTCCTCTTGTGGTAGATAGGCTACCTAGTCCTTACCACTCCCACTGATAGGCTAGAAGGCTTCCCTCCAACACAGAAAGGCTTGGGAGACTCAGAAGCTTACCAACAGTCCTGAATACAGCAGATGTGTATCTGGACTAGACTAGTTACAGGAAAACAAGCTTTGAATTATTTTTTCCAGAAAGCAGCTAAAACAGCACTAAAAAAATTCAAGTGCAATGCAAGCTAGCACATTTGAGTGTGTAGCAGTATTAAAGCAAATACAGTTTAAATAAATGCAATTCATTCAGAATGTATTCTGAACTAAATTCAACTCTGAACAGTCGAAATGTGCCAAAAATATACTTTTCAGCTGAGAAGCACACTCAGTCAGATCACAAGGAGAGAGATTTTTTTTTGTTAGTAAAGTGCAAAGGGAGGAAGGAGGAGCAGATGATAATTCAAGGTTAAGAACCTAAGTGGGTTGGCCTTCTCAAATGTTTTCTCTGTATCAGACAGAATAAACACTAGACTGGGAGGAGTGTCCCAGATCAAATTTACAGTAGGGACGGGCAACTGCAAAGCCACCAACTATAACAACACAAGAATAGTATGGCTGGGAGGGACAAAACCAGTTTCAGAACAGATGAGAAATCAGCAAACAAAGTCAGCATATACATAAAATAATTCAATCAGGCAAAACCAGTTTCAGAACAGATGAGAAAAAGCAAAGTCAGCAAATATATAAAATAATTCAGTCAGGCAAAAAAATTAAGACAATGCAGAACTCTGAAAAGTTAAAGTGCCAAGGAATATACTTATCAGCCTTATAATTCCAGATTGTTTGAGAAGCACTCCAGTCAAAACACAGAGATACTAACAGTGTATGCAGGAATTTACAAATTGGGACTATTTTTAAATCAGCAAGCCTTGAAAAGTACGGTTGTGTACACTTACTATAAATGTAGATGTTCGAGTGTATCACTGTTGCAGTCATCACATATGGGTTATCTGCCTGCAGGTAGCCCTCACCCGGACTGAATACCAGAGTCTTGGATTCCTGCATCGGATGCTGTCTCTTCTTCCATGGCGTTAGGTCGTCAGGGGTATAAAACATGCAGCTGACGCCATTACATCAGTTTTTCTTGCCCCAGATGTCAGATGCCCCCATAATGGGAAGCAAGTATATGTTATGGTACACCTCCATCAAAAAGCAAATACACCAGGAAATTTAAATACACCAAACCAGAAGGAAAGGTAGAGCCAGGAGAAGTCAGGGGGTTGGAGGGAGGTTAACCAGGACTGCAACAGTGAATATACTTGAACATCTACATTTTTGGCATGTGTACACAACTGTACTATATTCTTCATGTTTCACTGCTGCAATCATCACATTTGGGTTGATTCCCAATGCTAAGGAAGGGAGGAGGAAGTTAGAAAGCATTAGGGCCAGCTATTAAGCCTTGCAAGACTGCAGTGGCAAAACCAGCTCTGGATTTATAAAAAATAGGCACGTGGTAATGCTTGGTGAAGGTATGTATAGAGCTCCAGGTAGCAGCTTCTAGGATGTCCCTGGTAGGGACTCCTCTGAGAAAGGCTGTAGAGGTAGCAGCAGCCCTGGTGGAATGTGATCTTATCCCCTGTGGGGTAGATTTTCCATGGTGCTTGTAGCAGAAATGAATGCAATGGGCTATCCATTTTAGAAACGGTTTGCTTTGAAATGGCCTTCCCCTCTGCCCCTGCAGCAAAGCCAACTAGCAGCTGTTCAGATTTTCTGAGAGGCTTAGTCCTGTCCAAATAAAATCTACGTTGTCTGTGCACGTCCAGAGAGTGCAGTATTCGTTCTCCTTTGTTTTGTGGATTAGTGAAAAAAGTATGCAGATGAATGGATTGATTTAGAGCCACACTAGACACCACCTTGGGCATAAAGGAAGGATTGGTCCTGAGGGAAACCCTGTCTGCATGGAAGATAATGAAGGGCTCCACTACCTAGCATAGGAAGCAGCTGTTGAAGTGTTATCATTTTGAATTTTGGGATTACCAGAAAGGTGTTTAGAATAGAAAGTTCCAGAATAGGATGCCAGGAGCTGTCTTTTCTGGGTACCAGGAAAAGTCTGGAATAAAAACCTTGCCCCCTTTGTTCTGCTGGGACAGGCTGAATAGCCCTGATACTTAGGAGAGAGAGAACCTGCTTTTGGGCCTCCGACCACTGATTTGGGGGTAGGTCTGGCTAACCGTTTGGGGTTGGTAGGGTGTGGAAGTGGAATCTGTATCCTTGGGAAACTATATTCAAAACCCATTTGTCCTGGGTAATGAGTTCCCAGTTTTTTGCATGCCTAAGGGAGCAGGCAGTTGAGCAGGCTTGGAAGGGTTAAGGTTAAGTCATTGTGCCATTTTTCCGTAGAGGGGTGGCTAACTACTCCCTGCTTTGGAAATGGGAGCCCCCCACTGCTTAGGCCTGTGCGTAGCCTGAGACTGTAACCTAGGTGGGGCTGCTGTTCCTGTGTTTGGACTGAGAAGGCCTGGAAGAGACTGGAAAGGACCAATTCTTTGAAGGCCAGTGCCTACTAAATCTGGGGAGACTGTACTTGTAGGAAATCTTTAACAGTTTGCATAGATTTAGCTTTTTCCTCCATCCTTTTGAGGACTACTTCTGCTTTGTTGCCAAACAGGTGGTCTTGGTTTAAGGGAGCATCCAGTAAATTAGCTTTAACATGATCTGGCAAGTTTTGCTCCTTAAGCCAAGCATGCTTTCTAACTACAGACCCAGTGACAGCAGCCATGCAAGATGCTTCTAAAGAGTCAAAACCACATTGCAAAGTATGTTTACCAACTTGTTCTGCAGAGTGCATTAAATCCTGTAATTCTCTGTGTTCAGCACAGTCAGGAATCAACATAATTTTCTGTTTAAGCAGTCCTATAATATGCTGCTGGTACTTTAACATATGAAACTGCCAATTTAAAGCCCTAATGGCCAAAGTAGCAGAAGTGTATACCTTCTTACCCCATCTGTCCAAGGTTCTAGAATTTCTATCAGAAGGGGTATGATTTTTGGCAGCAGTAGCCTTAATGCCTTTTGTTCCATGGGAAATGGTCTCTGGATCCGCAGTAGGATTCTTGAAGAAGAACTTGTGAGAGTCAGGTACTCTGTAATAACTGTCAGGTTTTCTGGGAGCTGGAGGTAAGGTGTCTGGGGAAAGCTAGATTCCAAGAAAGCATCATCTACAATGTCCAGAACAGAAGGGATAGCTAAAGGCCTGTGTTGAGGAAGGAGTAAGAATTCCTTAAGCCTCTTTTTGGAGTCAGAGCAATCCTGGCTTTCCCAGTGGAAATGCTCCCTAAGAGTGCGCAAGGTTTCACCAAAAGAAAAATCTTCTGGAGGGGAAGCAGAGGGAATGGAAACCACTGCATCAGAATCCTCATAGGTAGACAAGGGCAAATCCTGGTAATCAGAAGGAACAGAAATATCAGATTCCTGATCAGAAGAATCAGAAGTAAAATCAATTCTAGGTCTCTTAGAGGGGGAAGGCTGGCTTACCCTAATTAAGGTAATAAGGTCTTCAGCCATTCTAAGCATTTGTTTTTTAGGCATATGGGCCTGAGCATGCGGTTTGGACGTCGGTTTTCTAGGCGTGGTTCGAGTTTTAGGCCTGGATGAAGAAGATGGCGTCAGTTTAAAATGCAAGTCTGTAGGCCTGAATACACCTTCAGAAGCCGGTGCCTGCACAGCGGCTCCAGACTCATCCAAGGTAGAGACACCCGCAGGTTCCATAGTCGAAGAAGCATCTGGCGGCATACCGGACTCCGAATGGGTCTCAGTAGAGGCCCACAAATCTGAAGTAGCGGGTATCAGGGGCTGCGAAAGCGCCTCTCTGAGTATCGGCTGACTGGCGACTAGCTTAACAGAAGAATCGTCTGCAGTGGACTTATGCGGTCTGTCTCTGTTCTTTACCCTTATGTTTTTTCGGAAGATCGGAAGTCGGATGGCTTAACGAAGCCATTTCAGAGTACAGATACCGAGTACCAAAATAATTTCCTGCAAAGATAAATAGTTCAGGGGTTGAACAAGGCATAAAACCAACAACGAGGAATGTCGTGATCTGGGCCTAAGCAAGGAATGCAGTAGGAATGGAAATTTTTATGAGGTATTTGCTTTCCACAGGTAAGACAATTGTTAACTTTTACTGACATCAGTTGGAGCAAGAAAAAAGATCCCAACAAGGGTACTTATCTTTTTGAAGACTTCGGTTCTGAAACCCGAAAACAAAAATTTCAGGAGTCGGCAGACCAGCACTTGCAAACTGCTTAGAAGCACCGCACGGCAAGAAAAACTGGTGTAATGGCGTCGGCTGCATGTTTTATGCCCCTGATGACCTGACGTCATGGAAGAAGAGACAGCAACCAACGCAGGAATCTAAGACTCTGGTATTCAGGCCGGCTGAGGGCTACCTGCAGGCAGATAACCCAAATGTGATGACTGCAACAGTGAAACATGAAGAACATCAATCAGATAG
>NC_056745.1:1039203819-1039206319 GCF_019279795.1 Protopterus annectens | reverse complement strand
GAACATTCTGATCATTTTATCAAATTCATCATCCAACTCACCAAAAGATGATGTCATCCTAGCCACCCTTATAAACTGCCCCTTTAAAATACTTTTCTTAAAACTAATAGGGTGATATGTTTTAAAATGCAAATAAGAATTGCTGAATGTGGGCTTGCTAAAAAACCATGATCCAAAACCTTTGTCAGATTGTGTAATTACAACATCTAAATAATGAATACATTCCCTGTTAAAACTGAAGGTAAATCTGAAAGAAAACTAGCAGTGCTGTTTAAATAAGCAATAATCTTGTTAATTACCTTATCCCATAAAATAAAGATGTTGTCCAGGAATCTCAGATAAATTCTGCAATGTTTAAAAAATGCAGACTTAAATAGTTTTTCTCATGTGCAAGCACCTCTAGATGAGCATACACCAAAGCACATGCAGACTCCATATCAATGCCCTTGACCCATTTAAAAATATAAAATTATTATCCAAAACCAAATAAATAATCTCTGTTAACAGTGTGATCAAATTATTTAAGTTAAATCCAATTAGACTGTTATGAAATAAATCTAAACTCTTGTCAAGGGGAATAGAAGTAAATGGATCAACCATGTCAAAAACGAGCAAACCCAAATTTCTACTCCAAACACTGGGTATTAACCTCCCTAAGAAATTCCATGAGTCTTTTAATAAATAAAAATGCCTACTAAAGAAAAGTTGAAGAAATCTATCAATACACAGAGCAAGAAGGTATGTTTTAGAAGTCTATGCAGCCACTATGGGTCTGGGGGGGGGGGGTCTGTGTCCTAATGAAGCTTGGGAATCCCAAAAACAGTAGGAATTAGAGGTATCGGATTCTTGAGAAAGTTATAAATAGCCTCAGAAATCCTCTTATCTAATAGTAATACCGTCAAAGAAATCTATTTTGTTATAAGAATGTATATATCAGAAGTGTACAAAATATTAAAAATTGCACTGGAATAATCAATGGAATCATAAATGACAGTACCTCTGCCCCCATCAGGCTTCATATTTTTTGTTGTGCTGTTAGGAGCCAGATAATTCAAGACTGCTCCCTGGATTTACTAATCTTCCATGCAGGACTAATCTAGTCCTGCACGGAAGCGGCAGTTGAAGAGGACGGCAGCGCGCCTTGCATATTAATGAAGCTAAGCTGTGCTGCCTGAACTCCTAATGCTACACGGAGTGTGGATGAGTGCAGGGGGCATGTCCGAGAGCAGAGCTCTCATAATAAACATGCTCCTGCAAAGTAGAACAGAAGAATGTGTAAATAAATGAGTGAGGCAGCTCACAAGTGTCTGCACATCCCCACCAACAGTCCCCATGTGTTCAACAGCAAGAGTACAGTCAAATAAAACAAAGAAACCCTATTATTTACTTTTTTTAAAACCCCGAGTACAGCTAACAGTAGGTGCGCGGGTTTGCCCATTGCCTAGCTACGGTTAAAGCAGCTGAAAAGGCTGAAGAGGATAACAAGAAATATATATGCAAATGAAGCAGCACAGCAATAGTGGAATGGTTAGAGCATCCACCTATCGAACAGGTATTGCCGGTTCGAGTCCCACTGCAGCACAAATCATTTTCCATGGGAAATCTGTAAATTAACATAATTTTACATTGTTTTGCCGTATAACCAACAGAATAACAATTAAATGTAAACTGGAGTACTGCATGAAATGCATATGTAAAGTTTTAGTGTCATAATGAATAAGGCACAAGTAAGCAGGTCTAAGCACAAATAAGCAGCGGTAAGCATGTCCAAGTGCGTTTGCACAGGGGTAAGCATTGCCCACACTAGTAAGCAAAGTACAAGCTAATGAGTGTAAGAAACTGTAACCGGAGGTTAGTAGTGCTTACCGTCACACAAACCCACTTACAACTGCTTTAAAGTGCCTTAATCACTCTGGATCCAACGGCCCAAGTTCTGCCCAGAAACAAAATAAACTGCCTCAGCAAGGCTCAAACCCAGGACCCTGTACTCCATAGTCATAGCAGTTAACCACTAAGCCATCATAGTAACAGATAAGTGAGATTAAGGCCATACATCCCATACACCCACATGGATTTAGATATTATATATATGTATGTATGTATGTATGTATGTATGTATGTATGCAGACATATATATATATATATATATATATATATACACACACACGTGTACATACATATATATATATATATATATATATATATATATATATATATATATATATACGTGTATATACATATGTGCGTGTGTGTGTGTGTGTGTGTAGATATACACAGATGTACAGGTATGATAGGAAACAGCACACAAGAATGACATATGTTCAAAGGGCTATGCCAATGGAAGTGAGGAGCCCAAGCAAGAAACATGTAACACGTAGCATGACCCCCCCCCCAGCCGGACAGAGGAAACATACACACAAACCCACAAACAATGAAAATAGTCCATTGCTCCCCAGACCACAGTAAGGATACAACCAGGGGGAGGGTTACACACTGCACC